>NC_036852.1:2370486-2425605 GCF_002910315.2 Salvelinus sp. IW2-2015
AAGCCCTTGTCTCGTAGAGTGAAAACCCTGAGGGACGTGGAAGATTCGGAGAGTGGGGATGGTGGTATGCCGTCAGGGGCACAGAGTGCGAATCCGTTGGGGTGCCACAGGCGCTGCTCGCACTGCTGCTGCACAGCCCGCGTTCAGTGTGAGCACTGGCGAGCCCTGCAGGGAGTTGTGAGGGCCCTTCGCTCTGAAGGGACGAGATCTCCGTTTGGCTTAAGTGGTTACCTCACCAGCCGGGCAACCCCTTTGCCTCCACTTGCTGCAGCTGCTCCCTGGGTGCATCTCCCTGTCCACCGGGGGGGTCCGGGGCCTTCTTGGTAGGGGAGGAGGGGGAAGGGACCTTGCGCTCCCCCCAGTTACTCTTCCTCCTGGCCTCCCATCGCCCCAGTGTCCCCCCCTGCAGCCTTCCCAAGTTCTCCTCAGGCTTCTGGTCTGCTCAGGGTTGTGGGGGAGGGGGGCACGGCACGGCCTGCGGGTGACTCCTCGGGGGCGAGGCTGGTTATCGCCAGGTTCTCCCGCCATGATGGAGATCGAATTCTCTGGTAGAGGAAGGCGGCCTTCATCTTGCAACCTTCGCAGAACGAGGTTACGCTCCACATCCAGCTGGCTCCCCCTGTGGCCGTCTCTCTGGTACTGTAACCGTGCTGTTGAAACAATCCAGTTGGTGTCGGCCAAATCTTTTTTAGCCGTTTCCCCCTCCAATTACCAACACGGAGTTGGGTCGCTTTGCTTGAAAGCCGATGAGTTAGTGTTAAGTCTAGACGAATCAGTGGTTTCTGGATCTCAGCTCCATGTCCATTCTCGGATGGAGGGTCTGTTATATAGGAGCGTCCGGCGGTCAGGTTCCTGCGGCCCGCCGTCTCTCGCACTACGGTCGAGGCGGGGCCTCTGCGGCATTATCTTGGTTGGGTGGCACTCTGGGCGAGACAGGAGAGTCTGTCCTTTTCCTCCGTCGAGGCTGGATCCCCCTACGGAGGGTATGGTCGATAAAGGAGGCGCCCTGTCGGTTCCTCGTGGATGGTTTGTGTGCGGGCGGCCTGTCCATGGTCCTCGGTCATCTTCTAGGAGTTGGTCCTCGTTGCTGAGTCAGAGGCAAGGACTCAGGACTGAAAAAGCTCAGAGTAATGCACATCCTAATGCGGCCAGAGAGAAGAAAACTTTATCATAATTCTGACGCTTCTTTACAATCCTATCTACATACAAGTATATATAATTCTATTATATCACTTAACAAAGTTCAAACATATAGTTTGAAGACATCCTTAATTTGGTGCCAAGGTTTGATCACAAAGCCACAACAGATGAACAACTGAACCAAACAAAACCAGAGCGATGGCCATGACACTGTATGCACAACAGCTGTAGAAGCTGTAAAACTATAGTAAGTGATGTGTTGGCATAATTATGGGCCTAAAAGTACTAAAGGACCTGGGTCTACTAGTGGGCTGTTTGGTCGGCACTGTGAGGCCGTGGGTGGCGTGTGGCCCTTCCTTTCCCGCGACACGGCCTAGCGTCTTCCAGGTCCTCAGGGTTGTCCACCATGGATCCTCCAGCCTCTTTCCCCGCCGCTCCCTCGCCATGCGACACCCCGTGGGGACAGCGTCCGTATCAGTCGGACACGGGCTGTTCATCGTTGTTCGGCAGTGCCAAAGGGCGACCCCTCGGGGCTTCTCCTCATCAAACTTGTTCTCTGAACCCTCGGGCGGGGCGGCACAAATGAAGCCGAGATTTAGGAAGTGGAGGAACGCCGTACAGTATCATCATTCGTCGTCATCGCCGCCCCTCCGGGGGAGCGAAGTGAGGTTCAGGTCGAATGATGTCATCGCTGGATGCCCGAAGAGGGGTGAGGAAAACCGTGACTTTGCTTGCCGCCGTCGTGCGCCCCCCCACCTCTGCCGCCTCCTTCCCCCCCTCCCCTCCGTTCTAGAGATCTTCCTCACAGCTGGGTCGTCCTCATCCTCGGAGCGTTCCATACACCTGTGGTGTCTGCATAACAAAGGTCCCTTAAGCAACGGTTCCTCCAACCAGCTCCTCACCGATGTTAGCTGTAAGACACATACGTGGGCGAGACTGCCCATCGGCGAACTGAAAAGTGGCACAGGGCACCTGGGTCCTGAATGTCCCCTGTGTTGTTGATTGAGTTTGATGGAAGTTAGACTATGGAGCCTGTTCTCTAGGCACCTCGGACTCATCATCCATCAGGACGCTCGTAGCCTAAGTTCTTGGGTTCAAGTGTGAACGGGGGTCTCCGAAAGGAGAAGGAGACCTTGGCGCTCCGGGGGAGTCTTAGGGGCTTTGCTTCTCTCTGGCGGGGGGAAGAGGTGGGGGCTGAGACTTTCTCCGCCCCTCTCCGATGGCCTCTCGTTCTGCTGCAGGGTTATGGGAATGGCTGTTGGGGTTCGGGGAACATAGGAGAGATGTTGTTCATCTCCTCCCCTCTCATTGTTGAGAGAGTCCATGTCAACTGACGTTGTAACGCTCGTCCTGGCCGGCAGCAATTGGGGTTTCTCACAGTTGGGGCCTAACAAAGTGCTGTACCGGCCACTCCAGAGACTCTCGTCCTGAATCTGTTTGTTAAAGAAGAATCACTCTTGACTTTGACAAAACACTGGATATAGACATTTAGTACAGAATGCGACACACGCACACACAGTAGTATACTGGCCGATTTAACAACCAGTTTCCTCTCAGCGGAGCCTGTTGCCAGGGGGCCATGTTTGACTTGATAAGATTCCTAAGTCCCTAGTGAGTCGATTAGTACGCCCTCGCTGTCAGGAGCACTGCCACGAGATTCATGCATACATAGGTAACTTACGCATTACACGTGATGGGCCTACGATATTAAACGTAAAGAAATAAAACACGTATACGAGCAACCTACTACTAGGGATGTGGGTCTTGCAAACGCAATAGCATATTTGTACAATACTGTTTTTTTCTACTTATTAAGCAAGCTAATATTGACCAGGGGCATGATGCACTTAATGGGCGTATTACTGTTAGATTTTTAAGGGAGCAAGGGGAATACCTTAGTCAGTTGCGCAACTAATAGTTGCATTCCACCAAATAATGCTTTTATTCCTGTATTTTAACCCAAAACCGCTTGAATTCAGTAGACGGTCTCGATGTGTAGCTGCCTTCAATCAACCGCCCCACGTTTGTTTTGGGGTTTAACTGCCTTTGCTCAAGACGGCAGTAACACGCAGATTGTTCCTCCAACCTTGCCGGCCTCACGGATTGAATACGATGCGACCTTTCGGGTCTGGTTTCCATAATGTGCGCTTAACTTTGCTAGGTCTCATCTGCGTCCAAGCCTCAAGCCACTCACTATTAAACTGTGTAAACTCGACACCGTCAGCACCACTCGTTACCGATCCGTCTGAATCCATGACGTGTTAAAGCTCCACAGGCGGACCGTTTGAGTAGTCATCCTCTGTGAGGATCTTTCGATCGGTTTCACGATTGGCCTTGAATGTACTCGGCCACAGGGCGCATCAGGTTTGGGTTTGGTGTTAGATCACGTGAACTTGGATGCCGTACCTGGGCCCATAGCATAGCGTCACCTCCTCTGTCTGCTTCTCCCCCTTCGCTGTGGGTTGTACGGTTTATGGGGCGTGAGTCGCTCGTTGTGTATGTGTGTGTGTGGTTGGGGTTTGATAGGCGGTGCCTGTATGTGTGTTGTGTGTTGGCGGTTGAATAGGGGTGTGTATGTGTGTCTGTGGGGTTGAAATAGGGGTGTGTATGTGATGTGTGAGAGAGAGTGTTGTAAAGCAGGAGAATGGCAGGATAATGGTATTGTGGAACAATAATCTTACCAGGATAACGGATCTGTTTTCGTATCTTCACAAATGACTGAACGGAAAGACTACAACTTAAGTGTGTCTTACCAAAAAGTTACACTGGATTTGAACACTCTCCCTCCATACAACCTCAGGTCACTGAGACTTTCAAGTTAGTGGCACCTTTTTGCCTGCAAACGGCAGTCACACTGCGAGGGAAAAGCCAGAGGAAATATTCCTTGGGGTTAACAAAAATACGCTACTTTTTATGGTTGACTGATGTATCTCTTTGGTTCAAATACACAACTGACATCTTTCATTGACGAATGAAGGACTAAAAACGTAAAGCAACAGACAGCTACACTCCTCCTCTTAGAGGTGCAGCTCTGGCTTAAGCAATACTAGAGAGAGAGAGAGAGAGAGGAGAGAGAGAGTAGGAGAGAGAAGACGAGCGAGAGAGAGAGAGAGAATGGCGTCGATGGAATCTCCGTACTGACCTTTTTTCCTGGACGCACTAGTTTTCTGATTGGTTTTAGGATGTGCCGTCAGTTTGCTTTCTTTGATGTTCTTTCCTTTCATTGCTGGTCATCACTGCTTGGTGATGAAACAGGCCAACCCCACTACCTTCCTGGATATTAAGAAGGCATTTGATTTCAAGGCGTGGAAATAATGCAAATTAGTGTTCACCTAGTTCACCTTAATGGTTAGAGCATTGGAACTAGTACCGAAAGGTTGCAAGATCGAATACCCCCTCCTGACAAGTTAAAAATCTGTCGTTCTGCCCTGAACAAGGCAGTTAACCCACTGTTCTAGGCGTCATTGAAAATAAAATTTGTTCTTTAACTGACTTGCCTAGTTAAATAAAGGTAAATAAAAAAATACAGTAAGCGAGTGGAACTTACTGGATGTATTGACTGAGGACCTTCTGCGTCTGCCTGGTCGTCATAGTGAGGACGTACATCTGCAGAGCGGCCCAATCGGAGCGCGGCATCATACTTCAGCTCCGAGCAAAGCGCTCCAAACACATCGTTACAGCTCTACAGAGACCAGGAGGGACAGTTAGAACCAGTGGACTCATATCCATTCAAAATAGATGCATTTGTTCTATTTACGAGTTTGAGAAGGACAAGCTAGAAACCGCGATTTTGTCAGTAACATAGAAGCAATATTGCTTTGAATAATCAATCCCAAGGAACAGAAATATTATGAGTTCTGAATGAGCCTAAAACCTTGGACAACCAACCATTTGGATGGGAACCTTGAACTTGATATGCATGTACAGAAAATTGATCAAAAGGCCATTATTTGACAAGCTAAAGTCCAATGCTTGTTAAGACAAGTTCACCTGAGAATCCAGGAGTGCTGTCTTTGTTATGCTCCACATGATTGGGCCAGTCTCCTGTGGTGCGCTCACCTGAACGAGAGGTAATCAAATGCCACGGCATCCCGTCTGAGCAGATCCACAGGTCCTTGGACAAAGCTGATTCTGAAGAAAACATTTTCTTATTCAGACCCGCCTCTGTGTCACCTGAAACGAAAAGAGGACCGAGGGATGTGAGAAAGGAGGGGGAGAATTGAGAAAGTGTTAAAGAAAAAATATGAAAGTGTTTACTGCACTGTAAATGTAACTGATGGGAAAGAATAGACACATAAAAACGGAAAACATTAAACGCAAGATCGTCAAGGTGCTAGGTCAAACTTCATAAAATGGTCAGGTAAAATTCATTCCCACATAATGAGATGGTAAGGTCAGTGCTAAGGACAGGTGAGTCATTGTTGCAAATACAAGTCAGGCAAAATTTACATCCATTGGACAGGTTCGGCCTCTGTCAAGGGACAGGAATTCATTAGACACGCAGAGGGAGACCAGTATCTGTAAGTGCTACACTGGGTCAATAGTTTGCCCTCGTTCCCATTTCCTTCACAGGTACACTCTTGAAAAAAAGTGTTCCCAAAAGGGTGCTCCGGCGCCCTCATTAGGAAAACCCTTTTTTGTTCCAGGTAGAACTGTTTTAAGTTCTACGTAGAAGAGCGCCTTTTTTTTTCTAAGAGTAACGTCTTTGAGCATTGAGCTTACAGATTTCAGCCCCTTACACAAGAATCTAACAAAACCTATTACATAACTCTTTTCATCCTTGATAAAGAATATACTTTGTTATTCGTCAGTTATTCCCATTATTGCTTACCATCACAGGGCTGTCTATGCGGATGATGGTGATGCATATTAAAAGAATCCTCACTATGATCGCAGTACACTTTTCATTAAAACATTGAAAGCAGAGGCGCCTGCTGTGCCGGACTTGATAAATCATGCTGTGTTCTTGGAGTCGGCTCTAATGATACTGAGCAGGAAGTGTTGTGTATGTCCCAAATGGCACCATATTCCCTAGTGTGCACTACATTTGTCCAGCGCTCTATGGGACGCTTATGGCCCTGGTCAAAAGTAGTGACCTATAAAAGGGAATAGGGTGCATTTGCGATGTGTACTTTGCCTGTCTCAGCTCGAACTTGAAGTGTATTGTGGGGTAGTGCTGGAATAGAATTGCCTTTATCTATAGCGCTTCTAAGTGAGAGGCCGGGGTAGTAGGGTGGGAGTGCGTTTAGGAAGCAGAATGATCACTAGGGTGACTCTGGGCAAGCAAACAGAATGAATGACTTATTCATTTCTCCTTCTCTCTGGACGTTGATAACCTGGACCTGTAGCTTAGATACTGAGGACCGATCTCCTGGTATGGGCTAGGGGTGTGCTAGTTCTAGTTACATATATGATTCTCTGTTTCCGCTCTTTTTTCAAACTATTAGACTTAAGGCAGAAAGCAGAAGCTCCATTGCTTCTTGTTAGATGAAATGCATAAGTGTACACTGCAAAGGCACTAGTAAAAAGGCTTTATAATTGATTGGGTTGATTGAGTATTGATTGATTTCTCTTTCATGAATTGCCTACTTGGCCAGGTATACCTTACATAAAAGAGGTCGCTTGACCACAATGGGACTTCATGGATAAGTAAAGGTCAAACAATGACTTAGCGTTAGCATGCCTACAGTAATTCCTACCTGAGTTAGCATCTCCTGTTTCATGCAACAGTAGGCAGCTTGCTGCACCGATCCCTCCGTCGCTGTTCCAGCATCAGGGAGAAGTGCTCAATGCACTTGATGGACAGCTTCTCTTGTAGGGTCATATCAACATTCCTATCACATCCAATAGAAAAGTTGTCAATTTCATCATGTCCCCATTAACCAAATGATACATGTTTTTATTTGTATTCTCGTTTCTGCCCCTGTGTAGGTACGATGGTTAGAATGCTAATTTGCATTTCAAGTCCAAGCTTGAGTCACACGCCGTATTCATTAATTCTTCTCCATTTCACACATAATTTATGCAAACAGTACCACTCCAACCCCCTCCACAAAGTGTCACACACACCTTGATGGATGTGACTGCAGTCGAACCGGAACGGACATTGTCTGCTATCCACGTTGCTCCAGGTACACCTTTCAGAACGTTCTTGCATGAAGAGGAGAGAGTTGTCCTTCCACTGTGTTTCTGGGTGGAAGGAGACACAGAAGAATTACTATCAAGAACATACAGGCTTATGCCAACATGATAGAGGAGAGAGTTGTCCTTCACTTGTGTTCGGGTGGAAGAGACACAGAAGAATTACATACAAACATACAGTAGCCATGAAAAACAGAGTTGTCCTTCACTGTGTTCTGGGTGGAAAGTGAGACACAGAAGAAATTACATACAGACATACAGTAGCCAACATGAAGAGAACAGAGGTCCTTCACTGTGTTCTGGGTGGAAAGAGACACAGAGATTACATACAAGACATTACAGTAGCCAACATGAAGAGAAAGAGTTGTCCTTCACTGTGTTCGGGTATGGTAAAGGAATGCACACAGAAGAATTACATACAGAACATACAGTATGCAACTATTAGAAGAGAACAGAGGTTGTCTTCACTGTGTTCTGTGGTGGAAGGAGACACAGAGAATTACATACAAGACATACAGTAGCCAACATGAAGAAGACCAGAGTTGTCCTTCACTGTGTTCTGGGTGGAAAGGAGACACAGAAGAATTACATACAAGACATACGCAGTACGCCAACTATGAAGAGAACAGACGTTGTCCATTACTGTGTCTGGGTTGGACAAGGGGACACAGAAGAATTACATACAAGACATTACAGTAGCCCAACATGAAGAGAACACAGAGTTGTCCTCTGACTGTGTTTCTGAGGTGGAAAGGAGACACCAGAGAAATGAATTACATACAAGACATATCAGTAGTCCAACATGAAGAGACAGAGTTGTCCTTCACTGTTGTTCGGTGGTTGGAAAGGAGACACAGAAGAATTACATACAAGACATACAGTAGCCAATCATTGACAGAGAACAGATGTTGACAGAGTTGTCCTTCACTGTGTTCTGGGTGGAAAGGAGACACAGAAGAATTACATACAAGACATACAGTAGCCAACATGAAGAGAACAGAGTTGTTCTTCACTGCGTTCTAGGTGGAAGCAGGACTTACAAAGGAATTACCTGATATTGCTTGCTAGCATTGTTGAACTGTCTGGATGTAATCAGTTAAACAAGTGTATACCAACACAGAAAGTATTCAGACCCCTTGACTTTTTCCACATTTTGTTACAGCCTTATTCTAAAATGTATTAAATTGTTTTTTCCCCCCTCATCCAGCTACACACAATACCCCAAAATGACAAAGCCAAAACCGTTGTTTTGAAATGTTAGCAAATTTATAACAATTTTGAACGGAAATATTACATTTACATAAGTATTCAGACCCTTTACTCTGTACTTTGTTGAAGCACCTTTGGCAGTGATTACAGCCTCAACTCTTCTTGGGTATGATGCTACAAGCTACAGGCACACCTGTATTTGCGGAGTTTATCCAATTCTTCTCTGCAGATCCTCTCAAGCTCTGTCAGGTTGGATGGGGAGCATCGCTGCACAGCTATTTTCAATTCTCTCCAGAGATGTTCGATCGGGCTCAAGTCAGGGCTCTGGCTGGGCCACTCAAGGATATTCAGAGACTTGTCCCGAGGCCACTCCTGGCTATGTGCTTAGAGTCGTTGCTATGTCTTGGCTGTGTGCTTAGGGTCGTTGTCCTGTTGGAAGATGAACCTTTGCCCCTGTCTGAGGTCTTGAGCTCTCTGGAGCAGGTTTTCATCAAGGATCTCTCTCTGTACTTTGCTCCGTTCATCTTTCCCTTGATCCTGACTAGTCTCCCAGTCCCTGCAGCTGAAAAAAATCCCCAAAGCATGATGCTGCCACGAGCACACTTCACCGCGGGGATGGTGCCTGGTTTCCTCCAGATGTGACACTTGGCATTCAGGCCAAATAATTAAATCTTGGTTTCATCAGACCAGAGAATCTTGTTTCTCATGGTCTGAGACTCTTTAGGTGCCTTTTGGCAAACTCCAACCAGGCTGTCATGTGCCTTTTACTGAGATGTGGCTTCCATCTGGCCACTCTACCATAAAGGCCTGATTGGTGGAGTGTTGCAGAGATAGTTGTCCTTGTGGAAGGTTCCCCCTTCTCCACAGAGGAACCCTATTGCTCAGTTTGGCCGGGCAGCCAGCTCTAGGAACAGCGTTGGCAGTTCCAAACTTATTCCATTCATGAATGATGGAGGCCACTGTGTTCTTGGGGACCTTCAATGCTGCAGAAATGTTTTGGTACCTTTCCCCAGATCTGTTCCTTGACACAATCCTGTCTCGGAGCTCTGCGGACAATTCCTTCGACCTCATGGCTTGGTTTTTGCTCAGACATGCACTGTCAACTGTGGAACCTTAAATAGACAGGTGTGTGCCTTTCCAAATCATGTCCAGTCAATTGAATTTACCACAGGTGGACTCCAATCAAGTTGTAGAAACATCTCAAGGATGATCAATGGAAACAGGATGCACATGAGCTCAATTTCGAGTCTCATAGCAAAGGTTCTGAATACTTATGTAAATAAAGTATATCTGTTTTTTATGTTTAATAAATGTGCAAAAAATTCAACCACAAAAAACATTTTTTGTACGAGGTATTGGGTGTAGATTGATAAAGAATACGTTTTGTTTAATCAATTTTAGAATAAGGCTGTAACGTAACAAAATGTGGAAAAAGTCAAGGGGTGTGAATAGCAATATCCATACTAGCACACCATTTAGAACGCATCCCCAATACATCGTTTCATTTGAAGTGATATGCTGGTGTGGATATTCGAATAGAGCCTTATTTATTTAAAAAAATACAAAGTAGATACAATTCATGTGAACCAAATATACAGTTGAAGTCGGAAGTTTACATACACCTTAGCCAAATACATTTAAACTCAGTTTCACAATTCCTGACATTTAATCCTAGTAAAAATTCTCTGTCTTAGGTCAGTTAGGATCAACACTTTATTTTAAGAATGTGAAATGTCAGAATAATAGCAGAGAGAATGATTTATTTCAGCTTTATTTCTTTCATCACATTCCCAGTGGGTCAGAAGTTTACATACACTCAATTAGTATTTGCTAGCATTGCCTTAAATTGTTTAACTTGGGTCAAACGTTTTGGGTAGCCTTCCACAAGCTTCCCACAATAAGCTGGTGAAACCGAGTCAGGTTTGTAGGCCTCCTTCCTCGCACACGCCTTTTCAGTTCTGCCCACAATATTTCTATGGGATTGAGGTCAGGGCTTTGTGATGGCCACTCCAATACCTTGACTTTGTTGTCCTTAAGCCATTTTGCCACGCTTTGGAAGTATGCTTGGGGACATTGTTCATTTGGAAGACCCATTTGCGACCATGCTTTAACTTCCTGACTGAATGTCTTGAGATGTTGCTTCAATATATCCACATATTTCCTTCCTCATGATGCCATCATTTTGTGAAGTGCACCAGTCCCCTGCAGCAAAGCAGTTGGGATGCGTGTTCTTCGCTTGCAAGCCTCCCCCTTTTCCTCCAAAACTAACGGATGGTCATTCCCGGCCAAACAGTTCTATTTTTGTTTCATCAGACAGAGGACATTTCTCCAAAAAGTTCGATCTTTGTCCCATGTGCAGTTGCAAAACGTATTCTGGCTTTTTTATGTTGTTTTGCTCAGCAGTGGCTTCTTCCTTGCCGGAGCGGCCTTTCAGGTTATGTCAATATAGGACTCGTTTTACTGTGGATATAGATACTTTCCTTAGCTGTTTCTCCTCCCAGCATCTTTCACAAGGTCCCTTGTGTTCGTTGTTTTGGATTGATTTGCACTTTTCGCACCAAAGTACGCTTCATCTCTAGGAGACAGAACGCGTCTTCCTTCTAAGGCGGCCTCTATGATGGCTGCGTGGGTCCCATGCGTGCTTCTATACTTGCAATACCCCTATTTTTTATGTACAGTCAAATGACACGTCCCCGGTACCCTTCCAGGCATTTGCTCCCAAGGATGAACCAGACTTGTGGAGGTCTACAATTTTTTTCTGAGGTCTTGGCTGATTTCTTTTGATTTTCGCATGATGTCAAGCAAAGAGGCACTGAGTTCGAAGGTAGGCCTTGAAATATATCCCCAGGTACACGTCCAATTGACTCAAATGATGTCAACTAGCCTATCAGAAGCTTCTAAAGCCATGACATAATTTTCGGGAATTTTCCAAGCTGTTTAAAGGCACAGTCAACTTAGTGTATGTAAACGTCTGACCCACTGGAATTGTGATACAGTGAATTATAAGTGAAATAATCTGTCTGTGAACAATTGTTGGAAAAATTACTTGTGTCATACAGGAAGTAGATGTCCTAACCGACTTGCCAAAACAATAGTTTGTTAACAAGAACTTTGTGGAGTGGTCGAAAAACTAGTTTTAATGACTCCAACCTAAGTGTATGTAAACTTCCAGCTTCAACTGTACACAAATCACTTTTGTCAGTTCAGTTGGTGGTCAAAGGTCAAATGGATAAATTCAACGGTCAACCATGTGACAGGAGGAGAACTTACCGGAACCTGACCGTTAATGATGACCTCTTCTGCAAAGCGCACTTTGACCGGATTGGACTTGAGCTTGGCTTTCTTGGCTGCACTGATGAACGCTGATTTGGGCGACTGAGAACAGAGAGATTTAGCATGGAGGTCAGGATGAAACCAATCCCTGTGTCGGGTGTGCAGCAATCATACATCCTGTTATTACAAACAACATAGCCAACAGTTCAAAAGATAAAGATACTCACAGGGTACGGCTGGACAACAGTCAACATAATGGACTCCTTACAGTTTCTGGGGGGAGAAAAGCACATTTAATTGACTGATAGTTACAGTGAATGACTTCAATTTAATGGCAACGTAAACAGGAAATCAATGATTTCCAATCCAATGTAATGAACTAAGGGACACGCCTGCGCACACAGGCACAGACGCGCACACACGCACGCATGCTTGGAGGCACACACACGCATGGACATACATACACACATGCGCGCAGACACATACACACACCATATTCTGGTATCTGGGGGGGATGAGATGTTATTTAAAATGTTCACGTCTCCACAAACAAACAGGCAAGAACACAGCCTCACTTCAGACTCTGACATTTATCAATTTCTAATTAAATGTCATGTCTGCCACGTTAGAAAGTATAAATACCCAAGCTTTTGGCTGCGTTTTGTTCAGTAATAATTGGCTCTGAATATGTGAGAGATGCCCAATCAAGTAATGCAGTCACGAAATTGCAATGTTCACTTTTCAGAGTTGAATACATAAACGACCGAAGGCAGACGCTAGCTCAACAACATCCTGTCCCTTTGAGAAAGTCTGATCATCCCTCAGTAAGACAACAACTGTCAGCCGTGTTTACACTCTAGACATTTCTGAGAGCATAATCACAAAATAAAAACTACAACGTGAAGGACAGGACACAAGGGCATGGTTTGGATGTGTCCTGGAAATTACAGCCATCAAATCACCAAATACTTTGTAACGTCTCTACTTTGGTAAGGTGACAGAAATAATGGTTTATGAAATTCTTTTCTCAAAAGGAAAAAAGTGCCTGTAAAGTCTGGCGCCTGAAGGGCCATGGGAAATAACAGCTGTTGGCACAACTGGATATAGTTACCCATGCTGAATACCCTAGATAAACAGAGACAATAAGTCAGACAGACAGGGTTACCTGACGAGGTCGATGACTCGTTCCCTGGGCGCTGAGCTGACTGCCTCATCGTTGATCATGATGATCTCATCTCCTGGGATCAGCTTTCCCTCCGAGGGACCTCCTGCAAACACACACAAACGCACATGAATGCACAGGCACACACACACATGCACACAGATTGTCAGGGATTTGTACATACACTTGTCGTAAACAATGCTGATGCACTGAGACGTTTAGGCTCCGTGTTCACGTTATCTTCGGTTCAAATCTGGTTTCAAACATCAGCCCTACCCGCTAACACCAAATAAAAATGAACTCATTACATTTCTCAAAAACTCAGGTTCACTCAATTCCCAGGTGTGACACAGTCTCTCTGCGTCCCACTCTCTCCTGTGGAGATTACGAGCTTCTCAGCCGGCGCTGGCAATTGAATCTCTCTGCTTGTGTTGCAGAGGCACAAGACAGATGAAGATGGGCCTTTGTTCCCGATGCCTGCACCGATTCTGAAAGCGCTAATTATTTTCCAACAAGAAAGCCTGTTTCCCGTGATAGTGAAGTTCTGAATAAACGGATTGATGGATGACACTGGCTGAGGAGAAGAGACGTGGGGAGAGCGTAGGGGGCTTCAGAAACTCTTCCAACGTCTGAATAGAATAGAGAGACGCTGAGAGAGAATCCCTCTGCCTCACTTAGTCATAGAATGACAACTGTTTTGTAGTCTCAGTCTGTAGTCACACTAAGCTCCGGATGAGCAACGCTCATAACATCGACTGATAATGTTTAATGTGTCAAAGTCTTTCAGTAGATTATTGGGATAAAATGAAAACATGGAATACCTAAATGATCGATTGTCCAACATCCTTCATGTAACCCATCAGTGAATGGTGTTACTCACCGACTAATAATCACTGTACCTCACTAAAATTGTCATATGAGAACAAACTATAATTTGATTGGTGTCACTGCATGTCCAATTGCATTGTGCCATTGTAATTATCACACGAATTGACAGGAAAAGCCACCACTACAGAACTGTGTTTCAGTGAGCTCATATACAACATAGTGGAGATTCAGTTCAAGAGGTAATTGTTCTGTCAAGAATTCATAATTGCTTAGAGGCTGCTATAGGCAAGATACAATCCATGGCAGTGGCTGCCTCATGCATCTATTTAGTCAGGCAGATAGGTGAAATAAAAAATAAAATCTTTATTTAACCAGGTAGGCCAGTTGAGAACAAGTTCTCATTTACAACTGCAACCTGGCCAAGATAAAGCAAAGCAGTGCGACACAAACAACAGCACAGAGTTACACATGGAATAAACAAACGTACAGTCAATAACACAATAGAAAAAGTCTATATACAGTGTGTGCAAATGGCGTAAGGAGGTAAGACAATAAATAGGCCATAGCAGCGAAGTAATTACAAGTTAGGAAATTAACACTGGAGTGATAGATGTGTAGATGATGATGTGCAAGTAGAAATACTGGTGTGCAAAAGAGCAAGAAAGTAAATAAAAACAATATGGGGATGAGGTAGGTAGTTGGATGGGCTATTTACAGATGGGCTGTGTACAGCTGCAGCGATCGGTAAGCTGCTCAGATAGCTGATGCTTAAAGTTAGTGAGGGAGATATAAGTCTCCAACTTCACGATTTCTGCAATTCGTTACAGTCATTGGCAGCAGAGAACTGGAAGGAAAGGCGGCCAAAGGAGGTGTTGGCTTTGGGGATGACCAGTGAAATATACCTGCTGGAGCGCGTGCTATGGGTGGGTGTTATTATGGTGACCAGTGAGCTGAGATAAGGCGGAGCTTTACCTAGCAAAGACTTATAGATGACCTGGAGCCAGTGGGTCTGGCGATGAATATGTAGCGAGGGCCAGCCGACGAGAGCATACAGGTCGCAGTGGTGGGTAGTATATGGGGCTTTGGTGACAAAACGGATGGCACTGTGATAGATTGCATCCAGTTTGCTGAGTAGAGTGTTGGAGGCTATTTTGTAAATGACATCCCCGAAGTCGAGGATCGGTAGGATAGTCAGTTTTACGAGGGTATGTTTGGCAGCATGAGTGAAGGAGGCTTTGTTGCGAAATAGGAAGCCGATTCTAGATTTAATTTTGGATCTGAAATGTTTAATATGAGTCTGGAAGGAGAGTTTAGAGTCTAGCCAGACACCTAGGTATTTGTAGTTGTCCACATATTCTAAGTCAGAACCGTCCAGAGTAGTGATGCTAGTCGGGCGGGTGCAGGCAGCGATCAGTTGAAAAGCATGCAATTAGTTTTACTTGCGTTTATGAGCAGTTGGAGGCCACGGAAGGAGTGTTGTATGGCATTGCAGCTCGTTTGGAGGTTTGTTAACACAGTGTCCAAAGAAGCGCCAAATGTATACAGAATTGTGTTGTCTGCGTAGAGGTGGATCAAGCAATCACCCGCAGCAAGAGCGACATCGTTGATAAATACAGAGAAAAGAGTCGGCCCGAGAATTGAACCCTGTGGCACCCCGATAGAGACTGCCAGAGGTCCGGACAACAGGCCCTCCGATTTGACACACTGAACTCTATCTGAGAAGTAGTTGGTGAACCAGGGGAGGCAGTCATTTGAGAAACGAAGGCTGTTGAGTCTGCCAATAAGAATGTGGTGATTGACAGAGTCGAAAGCCTTGGCCAGGTCGATGAAGACGGCTGCACAGTACTGTCTTTTATCGATGGCGGTTATGATATCATTTAGTACCTTGAGCGTGGTTGAGGTGCACCAGTGACCAGCTCGGAAACCGGATTGCACAGCGGAGACGGTACAGTGGGATTCGAAATGGTCAGTGATCTGTTTGTTAACTTGGCTTTCGAAGACTTTAGAAAGACAGGGCAAGATGATATAGGTCTGTAACAGTTTGGGTCTAGAGTGTCACCCCCTTTGAAGAGGGGGATGACCGCGGCAGCTTTCCAATCTTTAGGAATCTCGGACGATACGAAAGAGAGGTTGAACAGACTGGTAATAGGGGTTGCAACAATGGCGGCGAATAGTTTTAGAAAGAGAGGTTCCAGATTGTCTAGCCCAGCTGATTTGTACGGGTCCAGGTTTTGCAGCTCTTTCAGAACATCTGCTATCTGGATTTGGGTGAAGGAGAAGCTGGGGAGGCTTGGGCAAGTAGCTGCGGGGGTGCGGCGCTGTTGGCCGGGGTTGGGGTAGCCAGGAGGAAAGCATAGCCAGCCGTAAAGAAATGCTTATTGAAATTCTCGATTATCGTGGATTTATCGGTGGTGACAGTGTTTCCTAGCCTCAGTGCACTGGGCAGCTGGGAGGAGGTGCTCTTATTCTCCATGGACTTTACAGTGTCCCAAAACTTTTTGGAGTTAGTGCTACAGGATGCACATTTCTGTTTGAAAAAGCTGGCCTTTGCTTTCCTAACTGACTGCGTGTATTGGTTCCTGACTTCCCTGAAAAGTTGCATATCGCGGTGACTATTCAATGGGCGGGCACTAGATAGATGACATCACACCAGGGCCAGAAGTCTCATTAGAATTAACACGACCCTCATATTCCTTAATAATACTCGATCATGACAATTGTGGTTATTGAATTGTATTGTTGATCAAACAGTGATTATTGATATTCCCCCTAGGGTGATAGAGACGTGACATGTGCTTGGAGCCAAGGACCACTGCTAACAAAGTGCTGAGCGTGAAAAGCCCTATGGCATCAATGTCATACTACGAACATGTGACAACGATTGAACTGCTGTTATTAACCCAAAAAAATACAGACAATGTTACCGACACTTGAAAGGTCGATGGGTAAGCCAGAATTAACCCAAGGATGTAAAGGTATCCATAACACATACACTAGAATGTAATTTGCATTGACTAAAATATCTTTGAACACTTTGTACCAATATCATGTTCAGTAGATTTCTAAACTTCATGTAGGGACATATCTGGATATGATCCCATGAAACAGCTATGGCCCTGTTCTGATGTGAGTGTCATGTATATTGATATGGCTTTAAATTAGAGATCTTCAGGTGAGTTCGGTCAGTGATCATTATGGGAGATGTAGGCGGAGGGACATACCAGGAGGGGTCATGGGAGATGTAGGCAATTGGTGGGACGTTGATACATACCAGGCGTGACGGAGCGGACCACCACCGGTTTCTCGCTCCCGGCCACGAAGCCGAACCCCAGGACGGGGTCCCGTCTCATCTCCACTAGCCGGGGGTCAGGGGGCACCAGCTGCACCCCATCCAGACGGTGCACCTCCTCCAGGGAGCTGCTCTGGGACACGTGGCTGAGAGGAAACAGGAACAGGCAACGCATCAGAGACAGACTCAATAAGGCAGCTTCTCAGTCCAAACTGATCCAACAGGAGACGAAGGACATAGGACTCTCCTGACTAGAACAGTGTTTTCCCTACTATTGGGAAGGCATCACGCCAAACTCTTTTGTTCCCTGCCTAAAGAAAATTGGCTTCAGTCCCAAAACTGAGAGGAACCGGCAGGAGGGTAGTGGGATCAGTTTGGAATTGGGCCCCAGAATATTTCTGTTATTATCTCCAGTAAAATGTTTTATTTATTTTACCTTTATTTATAAGTCAATTAAGAACACATTAATATTTACAACTACAACCTGATTCATAAAAACAATCAGCAGTCTGGCACCCTGCATCTGGGTGGGGTCAGCAGTCTGGCACCCTGTATCTGGGTGGGGTCAGCAGTCTGGCACCCTGTATCTGGGTGGGGTCAGCAGTCTGGCACCCTTATCTGGGGTGGGGTCAGCAGTCTGGCACCTGTATCTGGGTGGGGTCAGCAGTCTGGCCCCTGCATCTGGGTGAGTCAGCAGTCTGGCACCCTGCATCTGGGTGGGGTCAGCAGTCTGGCACCTTGTATCTGGATGGGTCAGCAGTCGGCACCCTGTATCTGGGTGGGGTGCAGTCTGGCACCCTGCATCTGGGTGGGGTCAGCAGTCGGCACCCTGTATCTGGGTGGGGTCAGCAGTCTGGCACCCTGTATCTGGGTGGGGTCAGCAGTCTGGCACCCTGCATCTGGGTGGGTCAGCAGTCTGGCACCCTGTATCTGGGTGGGGTCAGCAGTCTGGCCCCTGTATCTGGGTGGGGTCAGCAGTCTGGCACCCTGCATCTGGGTGGAGTCAGCATCTGGCACCCTGCATCTGGGTGGGGGTCAGCAGTCTGGCACCTTGTATCTGGATGGAGGTCAGCAGTCTGGCACCCCTGTATCTGGGTGGGGTCAGCAGTCTGGCACCCTGCATCTGGGTGGGGTCAGCAGTCTGGCACCTGTATCTGGGTGGGGTCAGCAGTCTGGCACCCTGTATCTGGGTGAGGTCAGCAGTCTGGCACCCTGTATCTGGGTGGGGTCAGCAGTCTGGCACCCTGTATCTGGGTGGGGTCAGCAGTCTGGCACCCTGTATCGGGTGGGGTCAGCAGTCTGGCACCTGTATCTGGGTGGGGTCAGCAGTCTACAAATACACACTTCCCACTTAGATAACTCACACATCTAATTATCACTGTGCTACATAACACTCCTAAACCATCTGACACACTTTCTCACGCACGCACGCACACACGCACAATGGGTCAAAGGTGAAGTTCACTGTCTGGCATTAGTGATGTGATTGGGTGTGGCATCCTACATTTGTGCTTCTGATGTACCCACTGCACCATACCCACAGTCCACATCCTCCATGTTCATGTTTTTTTGCCCTCTCTTTACCTATTCCAATTGGTTCTGTCCATCCCGCTTCTAAACGAATGTCTTTTGGTTCTGTGATAATATGAAGTATCTCTGGGTTATATAATCCATTCCCTCTTTTGGCGTCTCCATTCTCTCTCTGTTCAGGTCCATTTTCTCAGGGCTAGTTTCAATACAGCTTCACTACTTTACTGCGGCTCTCCCTCTCCTAAATCTGTATTCTGGTGAATCGTGTTCAGTCCCGTACCCTAGGTGAGCTACACGCAGGCATATCGATCATGGTTTCATCTCCAAGAGCTGGGCAAATGGTCAGAGTTCAGAGTTCACTGGGATCTGTGCCATGGAAGGTAAAAAGCTGATGTTGCAGCGGATCCACACAGACCGGGTCCAGGTCATCCACACATGGGTATACCAAGGGCACAGTCAACACCAGAATGTCTAATATTCCCTGGATATCAAAGGATAATATCAATAGTGTGGACTGTCTGGGATTCAGGATTCAGTGTACTATCATTATCCCAAGCGCACAGCGAGGGTGATGTATTTGAAATCCACTCAGTCCTTTATGCCCAATAGGGAGACCCATCTATTACACTCAGGCCAAATCAGAGCAATATATCGCCACAAAGCCAGATATATTGCCCTGAGACCAGCCATATATTATCCTCCTAATAGCTGTCTCACACCTCCGATGGTACGGCTCGCACATACACGCCCACGTGCACACACACACGTAGGCAGGCAAGCACGTACACTCCCCTTTGCCATGAAGGAGAACAGCAACATTTACTAAACCTGTAACAGTAGATTGTGCTAGGTTAGGTTAGGAGAACAATCTCGTCGGTTTACCTGTCCTCATCCATTTATTTCTCATGCCTAGAAATCCAATTGTCACGCTCCCTTATCTGCACTCCGGTGTCATCTCTGTGAACGTCACCCCATTCTCACTGGGATCAAATAAGCCTCCATGCTAGTGACACGTCTAGAGATAGGAGACAGCACCCTTTCCTTGTTCAGAGCTCCTGCGTCACTCAGGGGAGAAAAGGTGTGTTTTATGTATCCACAGTATTCCGAAAGAATTTAAGACACTGAGGCAGTCTACGTCAGACAGGGATGAAGGGATGGAGGTGTGGGGAGGGTGGAATCAGTATTCCATTGGCATACTGTTGATTCAGGACACGGGAGAACATGACGTGTCTGGAATTTCCAGACAAAATTGGAACGACGGACCTTTTAAAAAAACACGACACTAGTCCTCATAATCCTTAGGAATCTTCATTACAGCGCAGGCGTTCACTAGCACCTGTCATAACTGACGTTTTGAGTAATCACACTATGAAGCATGTGGGGGAAATTTGATCAGAGGTTCATTTCAAGTATATGTCAGGACCGTTAATGTAGGTGATCACACACACACTCACTAATTAAATTGTAAGGCACACTCACTGAGCAACAGTGTGTCACGTGTTATAATGCTACAACAAGTGAATTGAATGGTAATAGCTGAGTGAGGTGGACTTGAATTAGGTCTAGAATGATTTGCAACTGTTGGGGCGGAGGGGATGTGGTTTGGGCCTGGACACTGTTGTTGTACACCCCTCTGGGGAAGGATGGTACTTACTTGCTGAAGTAGTCTCGGCCGTCCCTGGAAGAGCACATGTCCCAGCCATAGGGGGGTCCCGGCAGGGAGCCCCAGGATCCAGAGGGGGGAGGCCAGCCCGATGATTTGGTCTTGTGGCTGAAGCAGAGCAAAATGAGGTGTAAGGATGATCGCATGGACGTCTTATTAATATGTGATGTTGCTGTAAGGATCACCTTTCTCAGAGCCTACCCACTACCGGACCACGGGACATTATTTTTCCTAGTCCCTCGAGCTGGATATCTACATAGCTTAACATAATTGTCTGCTACGGTCATTACATAGCCGCTGTAGCCAAGTCCTGCCGGGAAATTGTGTTAGGAGTGTGAAGGCATGAGACGGTCAGAGAACCCCGAGACGACCGTCGTACGGCTCACTGTAAATTAAATTAATGATATAACCGAGACGTCAAGGCACAACAGGCTTCAAACTAATGCTTGGAGATTTGTGAAATTGGTGGTGTATCAACAGCACTAAAATTGGCCTCCTCTGGATAAAAGGAGAGGATAAACTTTGCATCAAGTGTGCCTCGAATCAAAACGTATCATTGACACTCTCAACTCTTCACAGGGCCAAATCATACAGAACATACAATAGCCACCATTTGTTGATTTTTATCACATACAAAAGATTGGCCCCCACACTAACTCTTTCCAGATGACTTCCAAGCCTTGAGATAGAAATAACATTGTCGTGACAGTTCAATGACAACGCCAAGCTAGGGCACAATGGAACACGGAGGACATCATGTCAGAAACACACAGTAGGTGACAAACACCCACAGATTGATGTGTCACAGTGTATTCATTCACACTCTAGCCTCTAGCCACCGACACGACACGCTGCATTGATGTCTGCTGAAGACTTTACACATGTAAAGCACAACATGGTAGCACAACGTGATAAGGCACCATACGGCAATATGTAGAACAATAAAGACAAGATCAGAAAACATATTTTCATCAGTAACCTTTCTTTATGGACACAAAACCTCAGTGAAAACGATTTAGCATGGATTTTAATCAGCTGATACTTAAATATCCCTCAAAAATATCATCCTTATAGACTTAATGGATTGACTACATTAAGCCATCAGTTGGACAATATCACCCCCATTATCCCATCATGGGGGTGGGTTTCAGAGAGCCAGCTATACAGTCGGTCGGCATGCTTGTGTCTCAGCGTGTGTCTCATTGTGTTGAAGAGGCTTTTGGTCTAAACCAAACTGCTGTGGCGGATTCCGAACTGAGGCCTTCATCTCCTAATCCTCCTCATCAGAGCCAAAACAAATCCACCACTGTTCTGTGTGGTAATGTTTGTGTGTTGTGTGTGGTGTGTGTGTTGTGTGTGTGTGTGTGTGTGTGTGTGTGTGTGTGTGTGTGTGTGTGTGTGTGTGTGTGTGTGTGTGTGTGTGTGTGTGTGTGTGTGTGTGTGTGTGTGTGTGTGTGTGTGTGTAGTACAAGGATTTAAAGGAAGGGAGGAGGAGAGGGAGTGTATGAAAAATGCCACTCCACTAGAGATCTGATGTCACAGCCTAGCAGGGAGCAGAAGGGGGGAGACTGCTCCTCAAAAACAGTTTATGTACAGAAGGGAAAGGGATTTGGGTATTGATGTGGGAACCCTGTTGTCTCAGTGCAAATATGATAATTGTTTTAGCAGGAAGGAAAAGTTGTGGGAGGGATTTAAAAAGAGGAGAAGACTATGATAACAAGAGATTCAAATGATCAGTTCAATGATCATCATCACCATCATCATCATCATCAAACAGCGTGGCTGTACTTTGCATGAATTAAAAAAGCAACCATTGACCCATGAAGCCTGTAATCAATATGAAACGTGGGCCATGTAGCAACACTTTTCAAGGAAATCGAAAAGCACTTTCCCTTTCAGAGGTAGAATTGGTCTTTTCTGAAAAGCTTTTGCTGCAAAAAGCCCTCCCAAAAGACAGCAGAACCACTCAAGGCCCTCAATCAATCATTCTGATTCAACTGCAAAAGGGTCCCAAAGAACTGAAACTGAGCGACAAATTCAAATACAAACCGATTATCTCTTGGCCATTCTGAACAGAATGATGGTGAATCGAGTCATTTCCAAAAGTTGTTGTAAGATTTGGGCTTATAGCCTAATACCTGGCTGTGAATGACAGCCAGTCTCACGATGACACAGTCTGTTGTTTGATAGCCGTAGCCTCCTGAATGATGTCTTACATTCCATTGCTTGGTTATACCTTCAAAGCCTGCCATTACATCCACTGATTCTCCCTTCTTTTGAACAGGTCTGTAAAACGCTTGAAACAAACAAGTGTGTGTGTGTGTGTGTGTGTGTGCGCACACTGGGAGGTAACAAGTATTCTGGTCTCTGGACAGAATACTTGCGCAAGCACTGCCCAGCAAAATATCTTTGCTATGTATAACCTACATGATTTGAAAAGGATCTTTCAGATCACACTCTCCAGCTTTCACCCAAACATTTCTAAAACCATCTTTGTTGGAGCAGAAAGGTTTTCGCGAGAATGGAGTCCAGCATTGTCCTATTCTTCAAGCAAGAAGTGTGTCAAAAGCCATTTTCCTTTTCCTGAGTGCTCCCATCCTCATATACCCATCTAATTGTGGACTATTCTGTGGCACCACCGCCAGCTATGATCATCAGAACAATTAACGCTTGGTTCAGAGAATCGCATTCTTGTCAAGCTCTGATGGCTGAGGAGACCTCATGCCGTTAGTGCTAGCAGGCTTCGTCACACTCCACACAGCAGTATGTTCAGCTTGGACGGCTACTCACTCACCGTGCTCCAGCAAGCAGGGGTAAAGAGGCTGGACAGACAGAGAGAGAGACAGTGAGAGAGAGAGAGAGAGAGAGCCCTGGTTAAAAACCCGTTCTCCCCCCACCACAGAGACCTCTACCCAGACATTCAGCCAGCCACACACATGTTAATAGCTTTTCCATGATGCGTTAGTCTCCATTAGCACAATGTCAAAAAGAGATGCTACCATCTAGCTCCCCGGGCCCTGCCTCTCTTTTTACACTCTACGGAATAACTAGGCTAATACCCCCTTCGCTCCAAGACTGGATGGAGGGCATAGAAATATTCAACGACAAGAGAGCACCTCAGTCATAAAATTGAGACAAGTCTTGTCCTTGGTCTTTTAAGGAACCAAAACGAGCACTTTTGTGGACAGGAAACATTAACATTTGTGAAAAATCTGCCTAAATTTAGTGTTTCTTTACAGCATATTTTCACAATATAGTTGTTTTTCATTATTTATTGGCTAAAAGGCCTCCCTTGTTCGGCGGGAGTTCTACAGTTGCAGAGAGCAAAGGCTAAAGTGATCCTGGACGAGTATATTTTAGGCTTTTTTCCCCGAACAACCCAAGTTACTCTCCCTCCATCTGGGGATCATCCATCTAAAGTGTGTAGAGGTCTGGTTCCCTGCCATGAATTATAGAAACGGACACAAAGGCAGTGGCTAGAGAGCATCAGTGTGACCCTATGTGGTTCTGCAACATTCCCTGTGGATGACTAAAACACTCTGCTAGGAGCCATTTTATCACTTCTGCACTCTGCTCCAAACTGTAGAAATAGACACGGCAGAACGGAGAGGCTTTTAAATTCTACTTAGACCTACCTAGACGGCGTACATCTTCACAGGTCATGTGGTATAAAATCAGTCAAGCTAGAGATACAAACAGCCCCACCAATATGGCCGCCGCCGGCCACGTATAATGCAAATTCTACACATCGTAAATCTATGATCTTGACTTCATCTCCATCCAAGTGCTGTGACTCAAGGCATCCCATTAACTTTTTCCACCACCAGCAGCCTACTAGAGATTCCTCTCCCCTCCCATGTCGGTCTGTGGTGCTTCAGAGAGTCATAAATGAAACATCCCTCCATGTCTTTAAAGGATGCCCTCAAAGTGCTCCCTATTAATACAGCATGGCTTTCTGAAGAAGACAACATGCTTCAGCTCTCACAGCGACGTTTTATGTAACCCAGCCATACCACAACCCATGCTCTGCTCGGAACATTTTGTCCAGGGAGGAAACACTATAGGCCTGGACGAGGGAATGCCGAGGACCACATGAAAACTGCAGGCGTTTCGCAGAGGCAGCTGTCGTTAAAATGCAATGTATGGAAGCTTTGAGTTATCAAAAATTTACATTTTAAGTGGATAACCTTGCAGTTTTATTGGGATTTTGTTWCTCAGAGTTAATTGCTATTCATTTAGAGTTCATTGCTTTAGAGGATGGGAAAAGCATGATGTTCCACTATGTAAAACAAGGGGTTTAGGTTTCCATTCAGCACCACCAGTAGCCCTGAATTGTTCAGCACCATGGACAGCACTAGTGCTCAACCCAGCCACCATACTGAAGCCGCACTACTCACTGCAATCACCTTGATGCAGAAATTTACTAAAATGGAAGGTCAAAAAGCACATTACTGGAATGACAAAGCCCGCAAATTCTCTTTCTTCACTGTCACTTAGTGACTCTCTCTCGCTCTCTCTGTCACTCACACACACTAACATAGCCCTCGAGCCTTTTGGCCTCCTTGCCGGCACACACAGACCATGACAGGCTATGGTTCTCACAGGCCTCCCCATGCTCTTATTTTGATTGCTATTCATTCATGACTCTGCTATGTATAATGATGTACGTTAACTGGCTAAATGAACAGTCTTGGTACTCAGTAACGAACATGATAACACAGTTACAGCTATCAGCTACATTCTCTGGGTGACGCCATGATACTCCTTCGTTTCCGTGTAGTTTACAGTCACATCAAGTCAAGTGTGTGTATACCGCACACGTGCACGCGCACACACCTCCATTGACGCCGATTGCTCTGATCTTCCAATAAATGACACAACCTGTTCTGACATCCCCACACCTATCACACTGTGCTTCAAGGGAGCACAGATCAGAAGGAGAAGAACATGAAAGGCAGAACAAAACAAAGCCATGCCTCTCTTCCTGTCCCTGAGTGACAGTAGCAGGAAACCCATAGGCAGAGCAAAGAGACAGAGAGAGGGTCGTGGGGGTGTGCACGCTGTAGGAGGCTGCCGTGGAGGCTGGTGGTGGTAATGGTGGTATTAGCGAGGGTTGTTGTTTTAACCCTGGCACATGGTCTGGCAGGCAGCCCACAGCACAGCATGACCCTCTGCAGCAGAACAGTAAGAACAGTACATCCTCAGTTGGCTCCACCAGCCAGCCAGCCAGCCAGCCAGCCAGTAAGACTCACTCACACACAGAGGGAGGGAGACGATCAGTATTCAGCTCAAGACTCAAAGGCTGGAGCTGAACACCTTTGAGATTCCGTTCTGAAGACTGGTCCCCTAGGGAGCTGATCCTTTGCCCTTCGTCTTATGGCGAGTGTGTGTGTTCTGTAGTGCTCTCTCTATATTGTTTGTCCGAGTCCTTCAAACAACCATCATATAGGCCAAATGCCCTCTTCAAGGGGTGTCCTTGAGTACTGAATGATGTGGAAAGGAAATATTCTACTAGGGCACTCAATATATTTGGCTTGACTTCCTATAATCTAGAGGCACCTGTCCATTGAATATTTCAACCTGTATCGTCCTTCAGTTAAAGGATGCATTAACATAAAGTTATGACATTGAATTATAGCCCATTATTTGGCCCCTTATTTGGCCGGCTGACACACACCTCACTCATTAACAAAGTGATTCAGAGGGCTAGGTCACATCTGTGATAGTTTGCAATGGCCATTGCAAACTCTGAATAACACAAACTCTGTAGGTCATTCAAGAGGGATATTTTGAATCCACAGATTAGAGATAATCACTGTAATTTTATTTGTTGGAAAATAATTTAATCCAGCCATTTCTCACATTATTGTTCTCCTCCAACTTCAATGTACTGGTAACCCTGAGATAACCTGCTCACTTCTATGTTAGTAGTACAATGTGGACATGGTTTGTTAAGATAACATTGTTTACATTATTGATATATTATCAGTTGCAGAACAAGATGTATTTGTAAATGTTCTATTTTCTGCCCAAATTGATGTTGGGGTTAAATAGAACACATTCCAGACAGTATGATTCTAGCCTAGCCCTGGTCCCAGACCTGTTTGTGCAAACATGTTTGGCATGCCAAAGTGTGACAGGGAGCTGACATGATAGCCAGGCTGGCACATAGGATAGTATGATTCATTTCAGTATGAAAACTGACTAAACATATCATACACATAGGAAAAAGGGAGCGCTTATATTGGAGGCAGACGTTGTAGACCTAGATCTCCTAAATGGCTCATAAAAACTTGTTTTGATATTCATCCATTTTTATAAATGCTCCGGGTTGCCAGATTGGGTTCAGTCGTTATTATAAATTCTGCAGGAAACCAGATTGGGTTCTTCAACTTTCTTAAACATTTAGGAAACACAAGTCTCGTTAAGCGATCATTAAGAGATCTGTGCTGGTTCTGGTTGACAAAGCCCCAGCTGATGGCAGCAGCTTGTGTGCATACATACGGATTTTGTGGTGGGGTCGGGGTGCATCACGTTCGCCAGTGTTAAACACAGATGAATGCAACATATGCATTAGCAAAACACTGGAGCACAAATCCCACAGAACAAGCATCACTAAATACAAGACAAATATATCCCAAACAAGACCACAAACATAATCATTAGTACTGAAGAGCAGTGCTGTTTCAGTGCTGTTTCAGCAGTAGTATTTAAGTGGTGTAAAGTAACTAAGTAAAAATACTTACTGTACTTCTGTATCTGTATTTTGACAATTTTTACTTTTACACTACTACATTTGTAAAGAAAATCTGTAGTTTTAACTCCCGTACATTTTCCCTGGCAACCAAATGTACTCATTACATTTTGAATGCTCAGGCAGGACAGCAATATGATCAAATTCTATGCATAGTCACTTTACCTTGACTAACCTGTACACCCGCACATTGACTCGGTACCGGTACCCCCTGTATATAGCCTCGTTATTGTTATGTCATTTTATTGTTACTTTTTGATTTTTTTTTTCACTTCAGTTTATTTAGTAAATATTTTCTTAACTATTTCTTGAACTGCATTGTTAGTTAAGGGCTTGTAAGTACGCATTTCACGGTAAGGTCTAACCTGTTGTATTTGCGCATGTGATAAATAACATTTGATTTGAATTCACGTACCTATCAATATAATACGTTATCTTACCTACTGCCTCGTACCTTGCGGACTCACTAAACACTAAAGGAGTATTTTACTGGGTGACTCACTTTTACTTGAGTCATTTCCTATTAAGTATGACAATTGAGTACTTTTTCTACCACCGTTAATGTAGTATTCAGCAAAGGGACAGGGAGGTATGTGTGTGTATGTGTTTCTGTCTGTCTGCGTGTGCTTGTGCCTGTTGACATCCACTAATGTCTTTGTCTCTTTCTCTCAGCTTGTCGTTAACTGTGAATCCATGTGGTGAGTGAGTGATACTATCTAGAGCAAAACAAATCACAGAGTGAGTTGACATCATTAGCGGATTAAACGCTAGACTGGGAAGTCCTAAACCAAACAGGTCCAAGACACACTAGACTAGAGCATGAGGCAATAACTATATTATAATGAGATGCAAATTACCAATTTGAATGAATCGCATAAAACATATGAATAATATAAATAATTGTATTTTATAGCTGTTTGTTGAGCCAAGCTGGACTCACTGGACAGGCAAAGGCTGTTTTGCGTAAATGTGTGTACCTCCATTAAGTATGACATGTTACGTTACATCGAGAACGGTATGGTTACAGAAACAAAATAAATGACAGAAACGAAAGTAGGGTGGCTGGTCCGTGCAGACCCGGCGCCAGAACGAATCAGTTGGATTGCGATATGCGGTCCAGTCATTTTTCACAGGACCTCCTATGTGTGCACGTGCTTGCGCATTTTTTTTTTAAATGGGTGTTATAGTAAAGACCATAGGCAGTTCCTGAGTTTTAAGTTTGGGAAAGATTACCTATAATTTCTACCGATCTGAATGACAGTTATGAACTTTCTTATATGCACATTTTTCGTGGAACAGTTTAATTTCATTAATAACGTTTTAGCTTCTAAAAATCATTGTCACGTGATTAATCATACAAATCTGAAGTAAAATTATACAAATCTAAAAGGTAAAATTCAACTATGAGAACACTAGCCTCTGCCATATGGACACACTGACACACGATGATCAATTGGCGGCTATTCACATCGTGGCTTGGTGATTATCGAGGCTGGGAGTGTTGGAAAGATTTTTCAAATACTGAGGACGTGTCATTCTCAATGGATGTAAAAAAACAAAACAGACTTCGTTGAATTGTGTGAGGCGAATAAAAAATGTGTGGTGTATGTGGTGAGTTAAGACAATCAGAAATAAGACATCGCCAAATGGAAACTCAAATATGCATGCATTATGGAGAGAGACGCACCATATCTTCACCACACACCCCTCCCCTTCTTCTTGATGCAACATTTTAATTTATACATTTTAAGTGATCTTCACACATATTTTAGACGCTTTCACTAACATTCGCAACTCAATCAGCTAGACCTATTGTCACGCGCACTACCCAAATTGCGGGCTTCAATCAACAGCTATTAAAAAAAAAAAAAGCTAATGATCCTCTGTGGCTAATGCTTCCTGGTGAAGTATTTTGAATGACTTAATTTAGACAGGAGTACTTATATAATGGGGTGCAGTGGTCTAAGGCACCGTATCTCAGTGCTAGAGTCGTCACTACAGACCCTGGTTCGATTCCAGGCTGTATCACAACCGGCCGTGATTGGGAGTCCCATAGGGCCGCACAATTGGCTCAGCGTCGTCGTCCGGGTTAGGGTTTGCCTGGAGTAGGCCGTCATTGTAAATAACAATTTGTTCTTAACTGACTTTCCTAGTAAATAAAGGTTAAATAAATAGGTTAAAATAAATAAATATAATTTTGGCTAAACATCAATTTACTTTAGGGCAATCCAGCATCCTAACATTGCACTGAGCATTCGCCAACTTTCCTTTCCAATTCGCAGGAGGCTGAAACAAGAGATCTGTATATAATGATGAGATGCTCATGTCTCCGCCCTAACAATGGGAGTCTTTGTCCCAAAGGCGGGAAGGCAGGCGACAAGGTTAGGTCTGCATATTATTCCCATAGAAACGCACTGGGTTTACACTGGACAGATTGTGAGTGAACCCTCTCGCCTCGCCTCTTCCTCTCTGCTGAAACTTTATCACCAGAGAAAGTTTCCGTGCGAGCGAAACAGCGCACCTGTATATGTAGCTCATGTATCTGATGCTGTTTGGACAGAAATAGTATGACATGTTTTGGTATTTTGGTCCAGATACATGGTCTACACATACTGAGACAGAGTGGCACTGTTTCACTCGCTCGGATGCTTTAACTGAGATTGATGAGTGTTTCTGTCTTATGTCAAATAAATTATCAATATTTCAATATTTTATTTGGACGGGCAAGGAGATACGGCAGGCCGGGCTAGTCCTCTAAGGCCCGCCCATAACGCCGGCCATGGGTCGGGGAGGATTACAGGGACCGTTTGGCAAACCAAGGTTGCTTGTTCAACGGGAACTTTACAATTTTTGCTAACCCTTCCCCTAACCTAATTCACCTAACCTGCTACGTACATTCTAACCTTTGTCGTTAGTTCTCCTTACCAGCAATGTAAATTCACCTGGAATTGTCCTTTGTTGTTACAGAGCAACAAGCAGCATGGTCTCAGAGAAATATGTATAATACCATACGTCCCTAAATGTATAATACATTACATCATCCAATTCCTATGATATTGTACGACCGGGTAAAACGTATGATACTATCATTTCTCTAATTCGTATCATATTGTACGACTACTATTTAATTCATAGTGTAACTTAATGTAATATATCATACTCAATGGATAAAAGCAATGTACGTACTAAATCTTACAAATTGCTCTGAGGCCAGGTTGGTTGAGCACAGTGTGCCAATATATCCCTTATAGATGATTCTCTCTTTAAACATAGAGGCTTATTTATAAATCTTACTTTAGCCCACCACTCAGAGACACTTTCTATATACTCTAAAACAAGATGTTATATATTTTTTAAAACAGCTCAGTTCCTCAGAACTGAAGGCTGTGGTTGTAATCCAACATAGAAACTGATAGCACCCACTTAACTGGAAAACACCCAATTGAAACGTGAAGGTCAACATTAAAAACATTCAAAATTTTCCAAACGGGATAACTCTAAGTTGATCAGTGCTCAGGAGCAGAAACACTGCACTCTCCCCTCCACAAATGCATGGAAAGTAAACAGAGAGCAGCTGGAAATAGCATCTCCTAAAAGGCACTATCAAAGAGCATGTAGAGATCAGCCCAAAATCGGACAATTACTTTGACACAAACTGCTGTAAAAACAAGGCCTAAAAAAATACAAAATGGACTAACATCTAAAACTAATCAGAGGACTTGGGACCCAGAGTTCAGTTCTGTTCCGTTCAGTCGCTTGGTGCAAATCATAATGTAAGTGGTTAGCCAGCGCACTCTCCCTGAAAGCGAATGTATTTTCCTGCCAGAGTGGCGTAAGCTAGAATTTAAATTGAAAGCAAAAAAAAGGTTGTTTGCCTGCTTTATTTCCATAATTGATCTGGGGGACGCTTGTGATAAATGGAGGAGAGAAGAGGATGTGCTTGGTCTCTTCAGTGCAACCAGAAGTTAGAAATGCTACTGTATGATTAATCCTCTGTCTATACAGGCTATCATTTTGAATACGGTATTGTCGGCCATATTTGTCTCTTCGACACCACATCTGATTAAGACTTGGTGCAGGTGGCTTCCGCCGAGACGAATGTTGCTTCCACTAAAAACAAAACAAGCAAACTGATTGATTCCAAGCAGTGGACTTAATTTCCTTGGCTGAAGATGACTTTCTAGTTTAAATCGATGCTTTGGAGCTCCGCCTTCATGAGATCAAGTTTGGTAGCTAACTATTTGTTACTCTATACCACTGGAAAGTGGGCAGGATAATCAAACATGAGTTTCCTTTCAGTTTGCTTGCCAAGGCAAGAAACAACAACAATTTAACATATAATTACAATGGCTTCATTTCAAGATATTGCCAAAACCCCAAACAGCCCAGTAGCCATTTTCTATTCCAAGTATCTTCTTACAAACATATAACTTACACCAGCGTTTCCCAACTCGGTCCTGTGACCCCCCCTGGGTGCACATTTTGTTTTTGCCCTAGCACTACACAGCTGATTCAAATAGTCTGAGCTTGACGATGAGTTGATTATTTGAATCAGCTGTGTAGTGCTAGGGCAAAAAACTAAACGTGCACCCAGGGAGTGGCCCCAGGACTGGGTTTGGGAAACTCTGACTTACACCAGCGTTTGAGACCCAGTGACAAATTTTTTCCACAATGCCTATTGGGACATAATCAACAGTAGAAACGACATAATCAACAGTAGAAACTACATAACCAACGTTATACCATGGCATTGTTGAATACTAATTTCTTATTGGCTTGAAGGGCATTCTAGAGCATGCATTATTTAAGTGATAATGCCTGAGAAGCTGGTGTTTGGAGGATATATTTGCACTGGTGTCGTTAGGCCCAAAACGAAGTCGAGGGCCGGCGAACCGTGCCAAAATGTCCTCCAAACACTGTCCTCGAGGGCATTATCACTTTTATACAACGGGCTACCAACATATTCAAATAATGATTGACATATTTTAATTAAAAACTTTATTTTTATAAATTTATTCATACTATTTCCTCCTTCTACAAGATATAGTCCCGACACAAATCTAGGGTTGCTACACAAACCGGCTGGTTGTTCTATCGGTTCGGTTGCCAGACCCAGTCATTCAGTCTTTTTGTTTTGTATCTATGGACATACTGGCTGGCAACGTTCTTATCCCTTGCTTGCTAGCTAGCAAACTACGTCAACAGTGCAGCCAGAATAACAACAGTAGCTGGATTTGCATTTGTTTAAGCTGTTTTGTAGTGATTTTGCCTGGCAGAGAAAATGTGCTCTCTCGTCAGGACACTATTGTTCAGAGGAGTTGGCCAACAACACAGCTAACACAACCACGTCAAAGTGACGCTGGAAATACTACAAACTAGCTGCACTTCATTTTACCTTTTTTCAATTTACATTTCTTTGTATATATCCATAAAAACGAAGCCAGCTGATTCATGATTTCGACTGGCTGAGAAACGCTGCCTGTCTGTTTCATCCCGATTCCCAACACGTTCATTACTATGGGACAGCTGGAGATCAAATTTGAATAGTGAAACAATGTTGCTATTGTTGGAGAGACAGAGAGCAAGGTTTATACAAATCTCCGTTGTTGAAAACTAAATGTTAGTCTAAAAGAAATGTGAGATACTGTCTAGATGCTTTTTATAGTGGAGATCACGTTTATAAATTGCTTGGCTGGGCTGATGAGACAGTGCATTGCGCAGTCAGATGGAACAGAGTAAATAGGCATTTTAACATCATATATTTAGCCGGTGGTAACTTGTGGAATAGACACCTACTTGAATGCAGTTTTAACCAATCAGCATTCAGAATTAGACTCATCCGTTTTATAATTCCCTATAACGCACAGTATATCGGCAAGGTAGAATTCAATGGCTATAGTTAATTCTCACATATTTGATTTGAGCTGCTTTTTAAATCAAAAGTTAAATTGAAAACTTTATTGGTGCTGTTGAATTCGATTTTCAAAACATAATAGCATGCTAGGACTGATGGTTTGGTTAGCTAAACAAGCAAGTCTGTTTGTGTGGTTACCACGGCAACTAGTATAGCTATCTAGTTAACTTGCTAGCTACTTCAGTCGATGTTGAACACTTTTCTACCAGCAAATTAACACATTTCTAATGGCAAATGTGTTAAATTATAGTCATGGTGTAAAAGGGATAATCAACTCAGGGCTCTATGTGTTCTCTTCCACATCTTCACAGATAGAACAATGAGACAGATATTTCACTGGATGTATAATTGTGAAGCATCGGATTAGCGTTTCCAAATATGGTAGTGAGAGGAAGCCCACTGGTGGGGCAGTGGGAGAAGATGGAATGAGATTCTGCAAATGTTCTCATCAATTAAATATTTGATCTCAATGCAGCTTTCTGTTCCCAAAACTAGAATCTGTTATGAACAGGGTGGACTAAGTTTTGTAGACTTTACCCTTTGCAAAAGTTTTTAAAAAATCGCTCTGATTAGAAGGAGTGCAAAGGCAAATTGAGTTATTGCACAGGCGCCTACCACCTTGCTTTTTCTGCCTGCTATGACTCATTTGTTCCCATTGGAAACGACAAGCTGTGGTCTATCTTGGTTTAGTTATAAAAAATCTTTGACGTCGTTCATTATTTTCCACAGAACGCATAGCCCCTCGTTGATTATCCGTTACGTAGACTCTACATAATCAACACTAACTACCCACACAACATGTGGGTGTCTTTACAGTGTCCCTACTCAGACCTCCACGAGCAACAACCTCCTCTTATAAAATCCCTCAATCTTTTCTTTCATAATACAAGGCCGCATTGTGTATTTATTTGTTCCTCTATTCTTGTCTGCCCTTTCTTTCTCTCTCTCGCTTTCCTCTCGCTGACTGACTGACAGACACACGGACAGAGGGTGACATGCTTCAGCGATTTCATCCAGTTGAATGAAGCGGGGATCATGTGTGCAGTGGTGATCACCCGTCAAAATCCCTTGGGAGGATTAGCATGACTCAAATCAAGAAATGTGTGTTTTTCCTGCGCTGACCTATTGGTTTCTCCTGGCTGGCTGCCTCTCTGATATCTATATTCAAACATATCTGTGACGCTGCTTGCACCTTGCTCTGAGAAACAGCAGATTCATAGAATAATTCAATGGTCAACTGTGGCGGTAAAACTTGAAGTTATCGTTATGATCTTTTATCGATGGAACCGGCTAAACTTGACTTTAGAATTCAAGGTACATTTAACCAGCATGGCTACCACAGCATTCTGCATCGATACGCCATCCCATATGGTTTGGGCTTAGTGGGACTATCATTTGTTTTTCAGCAGGACAATGACCCAACACACCTACAGGCTGTGTAAGGGCTATTTGACCAAGAAGGAGAGTGATGGAGTGCTGCATCAGATGACCTGGCCTCCACAATCACCCGACCTCAACCCAATTGAGGTGGTTTGGGAAGAGTTGGTCCACAGAGTGACGGAAAAGCATTCCAGTTGAAGCTGGTTGAGAGAATGCCAAGCGTCTGCAAAGCTGTCATCAAAGCAAAGAGTGGCTACTTTGAAGAATCTCAAATATAAAATATATTTAGATTTGTTTAACACTTTTTGGGTTACTACATGATTCCATATGTGTTATTTCATAGTTTTGATGTCTTCACTATTATTCTACAATGTAGAAATCGTAAAATAAAAGAAAACCCTGGAATGAAATACGGTGTCCCAAACCTTTCGACTGGCACTGTATATATATATATATATTTTCCCCCCCAGTCGAATAAAACTCTCCAAACAGTCTACTCGACCGCTCGGAGCCATCCGTATGATCCTAAAGCACACCGTTGCATCAACGTTTTCACATTCCAGTGATAAAACTGGGGTGGACAAAAAATGCAATTTCAGAATGTAACCCAGTCCCCAGTGAAAGTTGCCGCCCCTGGAAACAATATTGAAGACATCAAATAAGCATCAATGACCCCCGTTTGAAACTTTTCTTGCCAATAACAGCCCCAACTAGACCCAACGAGCTGCTACTTCACAAGAGAGAGAATGATTCATACCAGCTGTAGACCTCTCTCTGTGCAGGTTTAAAATATTTGTTTTGAGCCATGTTTAGTGGGTTTAGTGTTTTGCGACCCCACTCAAGTGAGGGATCATCCAACGTCTGTGTGTGTGATTGTTACAGTGTTTGTGTGTGCTACAGGCTCTGTTGCGTGTGTGTGCATGTGTGTGTGTGTGTGGACTAGAAGCACAGAGATCAGGAAGTAACAGAGATCAGGAAGAATTGTGCTCTGAGCTATTCATCATGACAACAACATTCTACTATGGAACTCCTCTGCTTCAAGTCAATTCTCACTTATATCACATTCTCACATTCTCTCTCCCCTCCTCCCTCCCTCTCTCACCCCCTCCTCCCTCTCTCACCCCCCCTCTCTCTCCTATATAATTTTCACATTCCCTGTTGGGCCTTCTCCTCTTTCTACTTCTTCACTTTACTTACCTTGCTTTATCTTGTTGTTACTCTGTTCTTCCTTCCCTCCCTCTGTAGTACTCTGGTACATCATCTCCATGTCTGCTTTCTGTCCTTTCTCACTCACATAAATGATGACTCTTCTCTAGTTCACACACCTTCACTTCCCCTTAGTCTTTATCTTACTCGCTCACACTCTCTATGTCAAACTCTCTCTTGCAACTTATCTAACTATGTGGCCAAACACAGTCGCTCAGCTCTCTCTCTCAGAACTTTGTGGATCAGTCACAAAGCCGTGGTCTGAGTCCTGACTCACTGCTTGTGTTGCAGTCCACACTCGGCTCCCAGGCACAACAGACTGCTCGCTCATTGGTCACACACTCCTTGTTCCTATGCAGAGACAACCCCCGCCACCCTCAACCCCTCCCCGCTTAGTTTACGTCGTCCCGGTACGGTACACACACTCACCCTGACAGCTTTGCCATCTTTGCGAAACCAAAGACGTCCATGTGTTCGAGTTACGGCTGTAAAAACGCAGGCACTCCAGATGGCGAATAGATCCAGATTCAAATCCAGAGTAGGGAACACCACATTTACACAAACTCCATAATCAGGAGTCCAACAAGCAGAAGTGTCATTCCTTGCTGAAAGCGCTAAGCCTTAAGAGCTGTCCAGTTTCCTATCCAGAGTAATGCCCTTGAGAGGGTATAGGGTGGGCCAGTGAAGGACCCCCCTCTGACTAGCCAGTCCGCTCTACCCCTCTCTCCCCCTGGCCATGGTGGGCAACGCCAAGCCCTCTCTGGGTGGTCTCCATCTCAGCTGAGCTGGAAGATTGTGCCGGTCCAGAGCTACATGGAGAATAAAAGCGAAGAAGGAGAGGGAGGGGGTGAAGAAGAGGGGGGATGGAGGAGTGAAAGAGGCAGGGGAAGGAAAGGAGGAGGGACTCAAATCCACATGACGGATGCTCCCAGCACTCACACGTCCTCCGCGGAGTAGAGAGGAACCATCCGTCCCCCTGGTCTTCACCCCTTTACGAAAGTGAGAGGGGTGGAGAGAGATAGGGAGGGAGGGGTGCTCAGATTGCCTGGGGAGGAGGGAGTGCAGCAGAGGAATGGAAAGGGAGAGAGGGAGAAAGAGTGAGAGAGAGAAAGAAACAAACGAGAGAGAGAGACGTGACGAGCGTTAGGAGAGGAGCGCTGACTCTGCAGAACGAGAGAGGGAGGGAGGGAGGCTGGCGGGAGCAGGACCCTGTCTCTCTGGTTTATTTGTGTTGCTAAGTGAGCCACAGCAACCACACTGACATATAGAAAGAACACCAGCACACTGCTAACTTTCATCTAATTACAAACCTGAAACGGAGCTATGCCTGACGACTCTTTGATGAATCTCAGAAATATATGTAGTTACATATGAGCCTAGATTCAGCTGTTAGGACTGTTTGCGTTTTGTGTAATTACTCCTTGACATGCTTTGTATGCATTTTATGTACGTCGATTGCACACTGCTCTCTCTCTCTCTCWCACACACACACACACACACACACACACACACACACACACACACACACACACACACACACACACACACACACACACACACACACACACACACACACACACACACACACACACACACACACACACACACACCATCAAACAGGAACTCATAAGTCCATTAGGACCCATCCTCATTCGCCATTTGACCTGAAGCAGTGACGGTGGTCCTGCAGATGGTCCAGGGAGCAACAGGATGCTCTACCTTCTGTGAGTCAGCCCACGGGGGCCAAGGACAGAACATGGCAGCCATTATGAACGTGCCTCTCAGCAGCAACACACTGTAATCGAATGCAAAACAGCCTAAGTCTATTTACCGTACCATGTACTACAATTCAACACACAAACCCAATGCAACACAACCAAAAGGCAAGTCTGTTCAGTTCTGCTCTGATTGTTTCTGTGCTGTGGTGGTTTTACTGCATTTTAGCCTGGGTGTCTGTTTCTACTCACTTGCCAACTCCTTATGGAATTGTCATGCCAAGTGTTTTTTGGCATGACAAAGAGTGACAATTTTGGCACGAAAGCACAGACAGACTGGCATTCAAGGTTAGCCTACTGTTAAATGATATTGTTCTAATTATATATTTTATTATACCATATTATTTAGATTTTTCATCATTCCTTTTTGCCTATATGCTCTTTTTCCTATATTAACTAATAGTGTAGATCTGTTTCTGATGCCCTGTACTGTGTCATCCTGTTCAGGGGCAGAATCTGGGGTAAAAGTAAGCTGAAACGGTCCCGTATGGAGTACAGGGAAAATAAATAGTGGGGTAACTAAAACAAGTAAAACATGAGGCTATCACAATAATTAGAACATAGATTCTCAAAAAACTGTAGGCTATTACAGTATTTATCATTGCCGTATGTGAGATGTGAGTCGCATGAAAAATTAGCGAATAGACTTGAAAACTTGTGGAATATGCTCCAAAATGCAGTGTAGTTCGATGATAACACTGTCATTTTGCCAAGGCAGAGATGAGTGGCTGAGACCGCAGAAGTGTAGGCATCAATTCAGGTTACAAGACTTGTGCAGGCCTAATGGATGACAATAACAGAATGTCATTCATAACACTTTGTGGTGTTTTGTAGGTGGTCTCTTTGAATTGATCAAATGGATGGATGGATGGCAGAATTGAAGTAACCTAATAGTTGGAATAGTAACTGTCTGGACACTGACTGTAGGCCTCACATGTAGCTTATTATAATATTAACTGAAGTCTGGAAAAGGACTGTATGCTTCACTTGTAGCCTATTATAATATTAACTGCTGCAGAATGAAGTGTTCCTCACAGTAAAATTATAGACCAAATGTTAATTTTGTCTCGGGAACAGGAGTGGAGAAATATATATGTTTTTCTTTCAGCATCTTGAGAGAATGAGTGCACGCTTAGGGACCTGTTGTGCAGCCTAAACATGTCATTTCTTTCAACAACATAAAAGATGACAGTATTTCATTTTCAACCACATAAAATATGCATCCAAGATTAACGGAAACATGTTGGATCGTTTTCACAGTTTTTCATTAAATTAGTAGGGATTCTATATGCAATTCCATGATTAGGCCCATACATTTAGTTCTTTAAGATGCACTCTGCAGAAATCGCTCAGCTATTCCGTGGTTGCTAAAATTCTAATAGTTTGCCTAATTTCAGTTTATGTGACAAAATAAGCGAGTATAGCGTAGAGAATCTTTGTACAATCTAAACTGCTGTGAAATATCTTTTTCATAACCAAAAATATTGTATTTTCAGCTGTTTGAAGCTGGTGCACAAAACATAAACTTAAGAATGGGGAGCATAGAAATAGCGCACATAGAAGAGATCTATTGTTTCTTAGACTTGCTTTCAATGAGAATGACAGATCTATAACTCACAGTTCTATGTGAATTTGGTTGGGTCGCCCTACGAGTTACATATTGAAGCTTTAAAGACCACGGGCACATATAGGAGGTCCCCGTACCGGGAACCCTTAGGTAGAATTTAGGATAGTATTCATGAAGCATCTCAGTGTGCTGATCAGGTTCCCCCTGTCCATATCATCTTATTCATTATGATCAGGACTCCTACTCTGAGATGCACAGGTTCAGGTCTGCCTGTATTGTGTCAGTTGTATTAGCGGCTCCTTTACACAGCTCTCACAGCTCATCTCCTCAGCACCAGAAAACACACCCACTACGGTCCTGGGGTCAGTGTATGTTCTCCAGCCACAGTCAACACAGGCTATGTTAACATGTTCAACCTGATCCCAGACCTGTATACCTTGTTTTGACCTGGGGTTACTTTCAACAAAGTCAAACTGATCCCACACCTGTATGGGAGTCTATAGTGAATCTATGGTGAAAGTGACTTGTTACGCCAAGAGGTCCAAGCACTTGCTGAACTTTGAACTGCTCCTGGAAACAAAGCTCTCGGAACCCTTCGTTCATCACATGGAGGTTGATGGCTCAACGATGTATGCTGTTCTCTACGTCCCCCCGTGAATCAAAGGTGCACTAAGAACGGAGCGTCCCTTTTCTAAAAACAGAGCGTCGGGAAGCGAAAATTAAACAGCGCTTTAAGTCAAGCAGTGGAGAAGACAGCTTTGGTGTGGGAGAGGGGCTCTTTTATGTCACATCCATTTTTTATGAGGACCCCAGCGTTTCCTAAAGAGCTCTACCTGTGTTTGAGCGCTGTCTCCAGGGGTCGCCGTGACAACCCATCTCAAAGATGAGCCTGAAGCGTAAAACTCTTTCTCACATCTGTAGCCTGTCCCTATCTTTTCAAACATAGGCAACACAGAGAGTGTCATGTAGATTCCAAGAGGTTCAAATTTCTTCTTGATGATCTCTTCTGTGTTGAATGGGAGGGATGCAGACACAAAGCATATTTAGAGACCATATTCAGACCATATACCAGGGGTGCAACTTTCCCTGGGGACATGCCTCCTCCCACATTCTGAGATTGTATTTTTGTACCTCCCAGTTTTATCATTGGAATGTGAAACAAAACGAGGCACCGGTGTGCTTTAGGACCATGCGGACGCCTCCGAGCGGTCAGGTAGGCTGTTTGGAGTGTTTATCAGACTGGATATATATATACAGTGGGCTCCAAAACTCCTGGCACCCCTGACTGACAATGCACAAACAATACTCTAAAAAATATAAACAATATAATTATAGAGAAACTCAAAATACCAACATGTGAGAAATACTGTACTTTATTAATGTTTCAATGGAACCCACCAAAATCATACAATTATTTAATACAAAATACATTTCACCAAAATCAAGGTTTCATAATTATTGGCACTCCTCATTTAGTACTTAGTGCCACCACCTCTGGCAAGCATAACAGCATGGAGTCTTTTCCTGTAATGTTTGACAAGGTTAAGGAACACATTTGGAGGGATTTTGGACCATTCCTCTATGCAGATCCTTTCAAGATCCTTCACATTCTTGGGTTTGCGCTTATCAACTGCCCTCTTCAACTCAGCCCACAGGTTTCGATTGGATTGAGGACCGGCGACTGAGATGACCATGGCAGAACATTGATTTTGTTGTCACAGAACCATTTCTATGTGGATCTTGAGGTCTGTTTGGGTCATTGTCTTGTTGGAAAGTCCACCTACGGCCAAGTCCCAGCCTTTTGGCAGAGGCAACCAGATTGTCAGCCAAAATTGCCTGATACTTGGTGGAATTCATTATGCCATCAATCTTAACCAGTGCCTCTGGACCTCTGGAATTAAAACAGCCCCAAAACATCACTGACCCACCACCATATTTCACCGTGGGTATGAGGTGCCTCTCCTCTTATGCATCTCTGTTTCGACGCCAAACATGCCGATGCTGTATCTGACCAAAACTTTCAATTTTGGTCTCATCTGACCAGAGCACCTTCTTCCAATCATAATTTAAATGACGTTTGGCAAACTCCAAGCGCTTGCGTCTGTGTCTTGGGGTCATTAAGGGCTTTCTTCTGGCAACCCTTCCAAAGAGCCTGTGGTTGTGGAGGTGGCGTCTGATGGTGCTTTTTTAAACCTGGTGACCCCAAGATGCCACAAAGGCCTGCAATTCTTTCACAGTGATTCTTGGGAATGTTGTTGCTTCTCTCACAATCCTCCTCCCTATCCTGGGGGGCAAATGCATTTGTGTCCTCTATCCGTGAGGATTTCAACTGTTCCATATCTTTTGAATTTTTTAATAATTGCCCTGACAGTGCTCAGTCATATATTCAATCGTTTGTGGATCTTCTTGTAGCCATTACCAGATTTATGAAGGTCTACGACCATCTGTCCCTTTTGAACTGCCAGTTCTTTTCTTTTCTTCATGGTGTTGGATGACAAAGGGATATTGCATGCGTGTTACCTCTTTTTTATACCCTAGTGAAAAAGGAAGTGATGTAATGGCTCAATATAGTTCCTTAACACTTAGATAAACTTAAATAAGTGGAATATAATTTCTGGTTTAATTTTGGTAGATGTTATTTACAATAATATTTAAGGGTGCCATTAATTGTGAAACCTTGATTTGGAGGACATTGATTTTTAATTAAATCAATAAATGATTTTGGTGGGTTCCATTGAAACATTAATAAAGTACAGTATTTTTCACATGTTGGTATTTTGAGGTTATCTCTATAATTATATTGTTTATATCTTTTTAAGTATTGTTTGTATATTGCCAGTCAGGGGTCCCAGTAATTTTGGAGCCCACTGTATGTATTTGAATATGTCCCCCCCACTTCTAAAACCAAAGTCTGCCATATACCACACCATGAAAGTCAACTCAGCTATTGGAACTTCTGCGATCCAAAGAATCCAGCCATACAGGAAGCCAAGAGCCTCTACATCAAAGTTACACAAGACACAAGAGACCTTCTAGCACTAAGCCCTGGGCTTGGGTTTAATAGACCGCCTGCACTGATTCTAAACCTTATAGGGCCAAGGGACGTGCTCAGTGGTACTCGTCTAGATAGAACGTCAATGATGCTTTGTGTTGCAGGGAGATAAGGAAGACGTGATCGGCTACACTGTCCACAGGGGGAAACCAATAAACCCAAGGTCACAACGGGAGACTGTGTGTGTTTTATTAAAAACCACATTAGTATTTTGCTTTGGTATTCTCCTTGTGACCCAAGGGATGGTCCAGAATGGTGAAAACTGAACACAAGACGAAACAGCTATGGGCCTGGGAAAAGAGTTAGATGCTGTTTTAAGACCTGGATGTTCTTGTAGGGTTGCTGTGTTCATAGCACTCTGAATTATATCAGCTCCGACACACAGGGATCGTATGTAGTTGTAGTAGTAAAATCTGAACCCGCAGATGCCCTATGATGTACAGGAAGGATATAGCAATACAATTGAACACAGCCTCTCCGGGTAGCAGTGCTGATCTAGGATCAGTTTCACATTTGATGTCATAATGAATAACATTACATGGACCTGACCCTAAATTAGCAGTCATACTCTCGGACGGTTTGAGGATATGGTCCTAGGTCAGATAGCTACACTTTGACTGTAATATAATTCAATAATACGAGTGATAAAAGATCAACCACAAGATGAACTATTCAAATACCGTAGTACGTCAGATGCAACAAATGTTCCTTGTGTGAATCTTTTCTTCCATGAGGGGGTATTGAAAAGCCAAAGAGACTTGGAACATTTCTTAACGAGACATCTATTGTTTGACTAGGATGACTGTAATTGTCTCATGCGATTGACAGAGGCTGATTCACTTCTACAGTATTACGTAACAACGCCCCAAGCTCCCGCATCTTATCCATAGTCTGTCAGTTCTCCCTCCAAATGGGTGTATTGAAAATCACATTTAAAGACACAGTCTGTAAGCTTTCCAGTCATTTCAATTAAGAACATATAATGTGATGTATGATTAACACTAATAGGATCTGTATGAACTTATGATAACTAAAGGATGAAGGACCTATACTCCCATGTTTTGGTTGTCAAGTGCTATTTGCATGTGAAAATATCATGGAGGACACATTTGCAACATTGTTGGTGGTCCACTCTTTGGATGGTACAGTATGACCATCTTTATAGCGACTTTATAGTGGCATTCAATTAAAGAGCAGTGCTGATAATGAATGTTAACAAAGGAATCAACACAATGTCATGTGGCTAATTCATCATCAGTGATGCCTTGTCTCTGCTCTTACATGACTGGCTGGCAGCGCTCTCTCACCTAGCGTACATATCACATATCTCTCCATCTTATGATTAATCAGCTTTACTATTAACATGACGTGATTTATACTGAAGTGTCCTGTACACTTTGTACTGTAGTTCCCAAATGGCACCCAGTTCCGTATATAGTGCACTACTTTTGACCAGAGACCTATGGGCCCAGAAAAGTGCTACATAGGGATTAGGGTACTATTTGGGATACAACCTACCTCTACACAATGGAACTGTGATGGGTACTGTGTGGTACCAATTCTCCATTAACTAACTGGTCTCTTTGGCGTTGGATCATCAACAGTACATACTAGATAGTGTATTGGAGTAACTGCTTTGCTTTCTAAACGTTACAGTAACAATACACTTCAAATTACTTAGAATGTCTTCCAGAAGAACTATACAACTAAACCCACCAAAGTAGTAGCTGCAGCTGAATTAGTAGTCTGGTCCCAGATCTGTTTGGGTGACTGTGTGAATAGCAACATGTTTGGCAAATAGATCTGGGACCAGGCTACAGTAGTAGTCAATCAATCAAATGAATTTATAAAGCCCTTTTTAGTAGTCATAATAGTAGTAGTAGTCATAGCCGTGGGAAGATGTTTGGGGTTGGGGGTTACTACAGACGGCTATGTCCCCTAATACACGACTACTAAAGGCCCAGTGCACTACTTTTGTCTAGAAAATAATTATTTTCAGGGGGTGCTGAGGGTGCGGCTATGGTAGGTGCCATCTAGAACCTAAAAGGGTACTTCGGCTGTCCTCATAGGAGAACTCTTTGAAGAACCCTTTTTGGTTCCAGGTAGAACTCTTTTGGGTTCCATGTAGAACCGTTTCTACATGGAACCCAAAAGTGTTCTACATGGAACCAAAAAGAGTTCTACCTGGAACCAAAAAGGGTTCTCCTATGTGGGAAGCTGAAGAACCCTTTTGGAACCGTTTTTTTGGGCTTCTCTGAAGACCCTGCAGTAATTATTAGGGATAAAGTGCATGTCTGCCTTCTGTGTCCTGTCTAAACAATAAGATCATAGATTTGCGCACCCCATCTCCCGTAATCCAAGCAGCAATTTCTACATTCCTTATCAGGAATCCTGCTGCCTAATCCTCCAGACAACACTGCAGCATTCCCTCCAGAGAGATGGAGGGATGGAGGAAGAGAGATATAGAGAGAGGGAGATGGATAGAGAGAAATAGAGAGAGGGGGGGGGGGGGGGGGGGCATCCGAACAGTGCTGCAGTGATTCTCTGGTCCCCTGACAGATATAGGAAGGATCTCATGTAGTCTGGGCAACAGCACTAGGTCTGGGTAACATGGTGGGTTTTCTGGACCACTTCAAAATGGGATAAAAAAAAACACTAACGGGGAGGGTGTTCTTCAGAAAGACAACTCCCAACAAATCATGAGTTTGGCTAGGCGGTATTTAAAATTAGAGCAAGAATTGTGCTCTTGAAAAATAATCCCCTTGAAAACATGACAGAGACAGACACAATGCGGACGCAGATAGCTAGACTTATTATAGCCACAGCCAGTCAGTGGTTGAAAGTTTGTAACACTAACTTTAGCACATACGGATAAGGCTCTGGACGGGTATTCCTGCACGTCCATTTACACCTAGCCCAACCGACAATTGTACCTGTGGACACGTGTATGCTGGAACCGTTTTATATGTGGGAGGAAACCTATCTACCTAGAGAGATCGGATGCCCTATTCAAGACCAACTCACCTGTCTTTGGCCTAACAGAATCTGACCAGCCAGCAACTTTAGAGTAATATAATGTAGACTAGGCTCAAGAATAGGCCTGTGACTGCAAAGGGTCATGTTTGCCATTACCTCTGTCTGAGCACAAAAATATGTTCATATGTCTGGGTCCAGAGCACTGTGAATATATTAACACTACCAAGAATGTCTAATGGAAGGAATGTTTTGATTCCCATTGTAGGCTATCGCTAAGACCATTTCAAGTTACAAAACCCTCCAGAAATAAACTATAGTGTAACGTTTCAGTACCAGTTATGGCCTCGTGTCTAAGTCTCTGTGTATTGATAGTCCGAACACATCATAACACTAAAAACGTCTACCTGTCTTGAAAGAAAGAATAACTTTCATCTCTCAATCTCTCTTATATCTCTCTTATTCAAGCAAATGCACATCAATAAATTATACCTGCAGGGAACGAAAAGCTTTTGATCCTGACTTGGCAGTATAGTCAAGTGAAAGCTATAACTTTGTGAATTTCCCTCTTGGAGGGAAAGTACATCTTTTTTATGGATTACTGGCATTCCGGGCCTTCTCTCTCTCTCCCCTGACTCATGCGGTCTGTGACATTGAGGAGGGTAGATCAGTGACGTACGGTTGCTGTCAGAATACTAAATGACCTCATCAATAGCAGAGCTCCATGTGGCACGTTTAGATACTACAGAGTCACAGCCATTTATCACTGCTTCACAGTCTGGATGAGAGGGTCACAGTCACCCCACATTCAGAACCACTGCAGAGGAAGAGAGGGTACACACACAGGTGCACAGCCATGCATGGAAGCAGGGACACATGCAAACTCACACGCTCGCTGACGCACACACACTAATTCAAAATGCATACACAAACTCTAAGACATGTGCACATATTGACATTCCCTAAATATTGAATCTAGACCTGCTGTATGTCAGACCAATGCCAGACTAAACATGTGGACACTCTCTCTACATGCTGACCCCAGACCAGAATTGGAATGTCAGACATTGTAATTCTGTAAAATAAACATGTATTCAGAGCAAGTTGTCGGTGCTCTCTCTGCATGTCAGCTCTCCGCTTGAGAGCACTTCCTTTTGCATTCTACACCAGGGGCTGATTCTCCAAACTATGTTCTGATGTCTTTATTCAAATCTTAGTCAAGGACGGATTTATGCTGGACCCATTTGATAGCGATGGATTGAAATACAACCCCAACAAAATACCTTTTTGAGCCAGAGAAGAGTATATTAAGGCAGGAGTGGAAGTTTTGGTCTGGTTTATTGGTGGCAAATGAGGCCATATGTGCGAGAACCAGACTAAACATGGTCTGCACTGCCTTATGAAAAGATCTCTGACAGTTTGCAAACATCAGGAGCCTTTCATAGATTGACACTGTAAATCTCCACTTAGCATGAGTTGTAGACCCATTTACACTATGGACTCCATCCGTAAGGCTGACATGGATGCTAAAATCCTTCTTACTGAAAGATTATGATCACGGAACACAGGAACCCATCTGCTTGCCATTGTTGTGGATACAGTGTTTCCCCCAACGTCATTCATCTCAATCTGTTCTATTTCCTACTTTTCACGGGAACTGTAATGGGCGCTCTTATTGCATCCATGAGGGACTGAGAAGACTGTGATTGGCTGATGAGAGTACACACAGTGTCATGGGAATGTAGGCGAGTACATCATGTATTTGTCTAATTGCCACACTATTAAAATGATCATGTTGTTGGTGACGTATATAGAGATGCTGTTTTTTTGTTTAGGAAGACTGCCCTTTTAGCGGGTACTTGTTAATATTTGTTGTGGCATATGAACTCTGGAACTTTTCTCGTTTTGGTGCATGATGAGTGAGTGAGATGTTCCCAACACCTTCCTATTGCCCACAGCAATCACCATGTTGAAATGACTTTCGCCACGTCAAACATACAGCCGCCACACCAGAAAGAAAGAGTATCTCGTCCCTGGTAGCTTTGGATTAGCACAGGCAAAACTGGGCTAACAAGCTCAGTAGGGCAGACAACCACAAGCGTTCCATGCTGACAAGCGGGCTAACCTGAACCCCGCCTGTCTGTGTACGCCAGCTCTATAATATTGACAGTTCTGCGAGAGTCTGCACTCCCTAGTGATTCAGTGGTCAGCATGGTCAATGTATGGTCAGCAGTTTTAACCGCGTCAGGTCCAGACACCGTGACGTTTCACAAACAGGGGGAGGAGTTAGACGTCAAGAGAAGCTAACTGTGTTCGGAGTGGAAGCCTCCGTGATGTAAACCAATCGGTCTTGACCGCTTTGGCCGCCGGCCTGGCCCAGCGACATCTAAAGCAGCATCCCATAATGCACCAGGCTCCAGAGCCGGACAGACATGGGATTACGGGATGCAGGATGTAGCGCTATAGATGCCTGCCAGCTCTGTGGAGACACCCACGTGTCTGGAAACAGCACTGAACAGTTGGATCTATTGAATTCCCTCCTGTATTACACGTTTTATGATAAATTATCAATCTATTATTAGGAGTTATCAATGTGTCAACACATATCTGCATTTCCTGTTGAAACTACCAATGGTAGAGAGGGGTGAAAAAAGAAAGAGAAATGGCTGGTGACTGCCCTCACACACCTTTAAAAAATATCCTCACAAATAATTCAAATTCCCACACGCGCATTTCATTTATCTGGTTTCTAGGCCACATGTTTCATGGGGAGTGACCCTTCACCCAATCGTTGTAATCCTCCACAACGATGTGCGATCTTGCAATCTCTTTTTCAAAGTCATGTGATCAAGAACACTGGTGTGTCCTGTACTCTGTGGTCTTGGTTGTATTATGTAACCTATAGTCAAAATCCTACCGGATGTAACCATATGTCACAAGAATAATGTTCTTGAAACATCAAAATATGTCACTGGCTATGATTGAATATTGGGGCATTATTCCAATAATCTACAGTATATTCATATATTCCTATTTTATCCCTTCATTGATCTGAGATAAGTCTAGACATTGCCAATATATGCAGCTCTGAGATTTATGTTTCATAAATACAATGACCTATGCAGAAAATAAAAAATGGGTTACTCTAAAGGTCAATCAATACATGCTATATCCACAAACATGTTTAATTTTTTGTTGTTGATCAAATGTTAATTCTAAAGTGATTAATATACAATACCAGTCAAACATTTGGACGCACCTACTCATTCAAGGGTTTTTCTTTATTTGTATATATTTTTTTACATTGTAGAATAACAGTGAAGACATCAAAACTATGAAATAACACATATGGAATCATGTAGTAACCAAAAACAAGTGTTAATCCATTCAAAATATAATTGAGATTCTTCAAAGTAGCCACCCTTTGCCATGATGACAGCTTTGCACACTCTTGGCATTCTCTCAACCAGCTTCACCTGGAATGCTTTTCCAACAGTCTTGAGGGAGTTCCCACATATGCTGAGCACTTGTTGGCGGCTTTTCCTTCACTCTGCGGTCCAACTCATCCCAAACCATCTCAATTGGGTTGAGGTCGGCTGATTGTGGAGGCCAGGTCATCTGATGCAGCACTCCATCACTCTCCTTCTTCGTCAAATAGCCCTTACACAGCCTGTAGGTGTGTTGGGTCATTGTCCTGTTGAAAAAGAAATGATAGTCCCACTAAGGGCAAACAAGATGCGATGGCGTATCGCTGCAGAATGCTGTGGTAGCCATGCTAGTTAAGTGTGCTTTGAATTCTAAATAAATCACAGACAATGTCACCAACAAAGCACCCCCACACCATCACACCTTCTCATCCATGCTTCACGGTGGGAACCACACATGCAGAGATCCTCAGTTCACCTACTCCGCGCCTCACAAAGACACAGAGGTTGGTACCAAAAATCTCAAAGTTGAACTCATCAGACCAAAGGACAGATTTCCACCAGCCTAATGTCCATTGCGCATGTTTCTTGGCCCAAGCAAGTCGCTTCTTCTTAATCGTGTCCTTTAGTAAATCAAATCAAATGTTATTAGTCACATGTGCTGAATACAACAGGTGTAGATCTTACAGTGAAATGCTTACTTACGAGCCCCTAACCAACAATGCAGTTAAAAAAATATGGATAAGAATAAGAAATAAAAGAAACAAGTAATTAAAGTGCAGCAGTAAAATAACAATAGCGAGAGTATATACAGGGGGGTACTGGTACAGAGTCAATGTGCGGGGGCATCGGTTAGTTGAGGTAATATGTACATGTAGGTAGAGATATTAAAGTGACTATGCATAGATGATGATATCAGAGAGTAGCAGTGGTGTAAAAGAGGGGGATAGGGGGAGGGGCAATGCAAATAGTCTGGGTAGCCATTTGATTAGGTGTTCAGGAGTCTTATGGCTTTGGGGTAGGAGCTGTTTAGAAGCCTCTTGGACCTAGACTTGGCACTCCGGTACCACTTGCCGTGCAGTACCAGAGAGAACAGTCTATGACTAAGGTGGTTGGAGTCTTTGACAATTTTTAGGGCCTTCCTCTGACACCGTCTGGTATAGAGGTCCTGGATGGCAGGAAGCTTGGCCCCAGTGATGTACTGGGCCATTCGCACTACCCTCTGTAGTGCCTTGCAGTCGGAGGCCGAGGAGTTGCCATACTAGGCAGTTATGCAACCAGTCTGGATGCTCTCGATGGTGCAGCTGTAGAACCTTTTGAGGATCTGAAGACCCATGCCAAATCTTTTCAGTCTCCTGAAGGGGAATAGGTTTTGTCGTGCCCTCTTTGCGACTGTCCTGGTGTGCTTGGACCTTGTTCGTTTGTTGGTGATGTGGACAACCTGCTCCACTGCAGCCTCGTCGATGAGAATGGGTGTGTGCTCGATCCTCTTTTTCCTATAGTTCACAATCATCTCCTTTGTGTTGATCACGTTGAGGGAGAGGTTGTTTTCCTGGCACCACATGGCCAGGTCTCTGACCTCCTCCCAATAGGCTGTCTCGTCATTGTCGGTGATCAGGCCTACCACTGTTGTGTCATTGGCAAACTTAATGATTGTGTTGGAGTCGTGCCTGGCTGCGCAGTCATGAGTGAACTGGGAGGGGACTGAGCACGCACCCCTGGGGGGCCCCCGTGTTGAGGATCAGTGTGGCGGATGTGTTGTTACCTACCCTTACCACCTGGGGCAGCCCGTCAGGAAGTCCAGGATCCAGTTGCAGAGGGAGGTGTTTAGTCCCAGGGTCCTTAGATTAGTGATGAGCTTTGAGGGCACTATGGTGTTGAACGCTGAGCTGTAGTCAATGAATAGCATTCTCACATAGGTGTACCTTTTGTCCAGGGGGGAAAGGGTGCAATAGAAATGGCATCATCTGTGGATCTGTTTGGGCGGTATGCAAATTGGAGTGGGTCTATGGTTTCTGGGATAATGGTGTTGATGTGAGCCATGACCAGCCTTTCAAAGCACTTCATGGCTACAGACGTGAGTGCTATGGGTCGGTAGTAATTTAGGCAGGTTACCTTAGTGTTCTTGGGCACAGGGACTTTAGTGGTCTGCTTGAAACATGTTGGTATTACAGACTTGGACAGAGAGAGGTTGAAAATGTCAGTGAAGATACTTGCCAGTTGGTCAGCGCATGCTCGCAGTACACGTCCAGGTCTGGCCCTGCGGTTGACCTGTTTAAAGGTCTTACTCACATCGGTTGCGGAGAGCGTGATCACACAGTCTTCCGGAACAGCTGGTGCTCTCATGCATGATTCAGTGTTACTTGCCTTGAAGCGAGCATAGAAGTAATTTAGCTCGTTAGGTAGGCTTGTAGTATGAGCGCTCCGAGAGCGAAATGCTCTGAATTTACGAACGGACAATCTGACAACGCCCAGAGCGCACACTCCAGAATGAATTTACAAACCCAACCGAAGTCGTAAAATGTCTAGGTAGTAATTTGTTATGCTAACAAGCTAGCAAGAGGTTCCATAGCAACAGACACAACTTCCGGTAGACAGGCGAAGTACGCTCAACTGAAAGAATATCGTTCTTTCTCAACTGACTCTCCCCTGATTCCTACCACTGTAGAAACACAGACTATTCTAGTCCCCTGACTCCTCCCACTATAGAAAGATGTACTATTCTAGTCTCCTGACTCTTCCCACTATAGAAACATGGCAATGTGTAGTGCAGCATTTCCCAAACTCAGTCCTTGGAACCCCAAGAGGTGCACATTTAGTTTTTTGCCTTAACACTACACCGCTGACTCAAATGATCAAAGCTTGATGATTAGTTGATTATTTGAATCAGTTATGTAGCGCTAGGGCAAAAAACTAAACGTGCACCCCTTTGGGTTCCGAGGACTGAGTTTGGGAAATGCTGGTTAGTTGTACTGTGGCAGCTCGGCATACAATTAGTTCAAGATGTTCAACCCTGGCCAAAAAAAAAAAAGTCTGAAATAAAAAAACGTGAAGGAGATTTCTTATTTATTTGAATAACCAAAAAATAATCAAGGTTGGACTTACACATCTTGGTGCCATTGTTCCTCCGTGGCTTAGGTGAATAGAGTATCTGTGTTTCTGTAGTCTGCAATGTTGCTATAGGTTGTAGATGTCCAACTCATCTTTAAACTTAAAACAATGTAACCAAAACCTTGATTTAACTATTATATTCACACTAAGAATTTGATTAAAAAAACACTCACACTACATAATATTAAGCTTCTACTTGAGAATACCTTCCTTTCTTTTAGCATGCAGTCCCTCGGAGCTGGATGAGACTCCATTACAGTTCTGATCGTTTGCTTTCACTTTCCAATAGGAAAGGCATGTGTGCATCTGCCTGCATAGAGTGCTATTGATCAATAGTAGCCACTTATAATCCAGCTCAGGAAAAGCTCAGGAAAAGCGCAATGACAGATGAATTTACCATCAGACCATCTCGCTTGCCCAACATGCCATACAACAACAATCCTGCTCTGATTGGTTTGGGTATTGATGACCACTGCATAGCTCTAAACAAGCTACTGTTGATATGGGACATATTGACTAGTGAGGGGTTGGATTGTACTGGCTGGCTGTTACTGCTCAGATATCAAATGTCAATACACCACACTACATGCTGCCTTCCTATGGATTGTTAATTGGTTTATGGATTGTTAATTAGTTTGATTAACACCGCCTTCAAAGACCGAATGAGGTTCGAGATGGTTGAGGTTGGGGTTTGAGATGGTTGAGGTTGGGGTTTGAGATGGTTGAGGTTGGGGTTTGAGATGGTTGAGGTTGGGGTTTGAGATGGTTGATAGTTATTGAGTTGGATCTCATAGTGTTGCTGATGTTGAGAAAGATGGCAGCAGTTTGAGTTGGATCTCATAGTGTTGAGAAAAAGATGGCAGCAGTATTGAGTTGGATCTCATAGTGTTGCTGAGCTTTGAGAAAGATGGGCAGTAGATTGAGTTGGATCTCATAGTGTTGCTGGACTTTGAGAAAGATGGAGCAGTAGATTGAGTTGGATCTCATAGTGTTGCTGAGCTTTGAGAAAGATGGCAGTAGTATTGAGTTGGATCTCATAGTGTTGCTGAGTGTTGAGAAAGATGGCAGCAGTATTGAGTTGGATCTCATAGTGTTGAGAAAGATGGCAGACAGTATTGAGTTGGATCTCATAGTGTTGCTGAGCTTTGAGAAAGATGGCAGCAGTATTGAGTTGGATCTCATAGTGTTGAGAAAGATGGCAGCAGTATTGAGTTGGATCTCATAGTGTTTGAGAAAGATGGCAGAGTTTGAGTTGGATCTCATAGTGTTGAGAAAGATGGCAGCAGTATTGAGTTGGATCTCATAGTGTTGAGAAAGATGGCAGCAGTATTGAGTTGGATCTCATAGTGTTGCTGAGCTTTGAGAAAGATGGCAGCAGTATTGAGTTGGATCTCATAGTGTTGAGAAAGATGGCAGCAGTATTGAGTTGGATCTCATGTGTTGAGAAAGATGGCAGCGTATTGATTGGATCTCATAGTGTGTGAGAAAAGAGGGCAGCAGTATTGAGTTGGATCTCATGGTGTTGGAGAAAGATGGCAGCAGTATTGAGTTGGATCTCATAGTGTTGAGAAAGATGGCAGCAGTATTGAGTTGGATCTCATAGTGTGAGAAAGATGGCAGCAGTATTGGAGTTGGATCTCATAGTGTTGCTGAGCTTTGAGAAAGATGGCAGCAGTTGGAGTTGGATGTATAGTGTTGAGAAAGATGGCAGCAGTATTGAGTTGGATTCATAGGTGTGAGAAAGATGGCAGCAGTATTGAGTTGGATCTCATAGTGTTGAAGAAAGATGGCAGCAGTATTGAGTTGGCTTCATAGTGTTGAGAAAGATGGCAGCAGTTTGAGTTGGATCTCATAGTGTTGAGAAAGATGGCAGCAGTATTGAGTTGATCTCATGTGTTGAGAAAGATGGCAGCAGTATTGAGTTGGATCTCATAGTGTTGAGAAAGATGGCAGCCAGGATTGAGTTTGGATCTCATAGTGTTGAGAAAGAATGGCAAGCAGATTGAGTTGGATCTCATAGTGTTGAGAAAGATTGGCAGCAGTATGATTGGATCTCATAGTGTTGAGAAAGATGGCAGCAGGATTGAGTTGGATCTCATAGTGTGAGAAAGATGGCAGCAGGATTGAGTTGGTCTCATGGTGTTGAGAAAGATGGCAGCAGTATTGAGTTGGATCTCATAGTGTGAGAAAGATGGCAGCAGTATTGAGTTGGATCTCATGGTGTTGAGAAAGATGGCAGCAGTATTGAGTTGGAATCTCATAGTGTTGAGAAAGATGGCAGCAGTATTGAGTTGGATGTCTAGTGTTGAGAAAGATGGCAGCAGTATTGAGTTGGATCTCATAGTGTTGAGAAAGATGGCAGCAGTTATTGAGTTGGATCTCATAGTGTTGAGAAAGATGGCAGCAGTATTGAGTTGGATCTCATAGTGTTGCTGAGCTTTGAGAAAGATGGCAACAGTATTGAGTTGGAATCTCATAGTGTTGAGAAAGATGGCAGCAGTATTGAGTTGGATCTCATAGTGTTGAGAAAGATGGCAGCAGTATTGAGTTGGATCTCATAGTGTTTGAGAAAGATGGCAGCAGTATTGAGTTGGATCTCATAGTGTTGAGAAAATGCAGCAGTATGAGTTGATTCATAGTGTTCTGAGCTTTGAGAAAGATGGCAGCAGTATTGAGTTGGATCTCATAGTGTTGAGAAAGATGGCAGCAGTATTGAGTTGGATCTCATAGTGTTGCTGAGCTTTGAGAAAGATGGCAGCAGGATTGAGTTGGATCTCATAGTGTTGAGAAGATGGCAGCAGTATTGAGTTGGTCTCATAGTGTTGAGAAAGATGGCAGCAGTATTGAGTTGATCTCATGGTGTTGAGAAAGATGGCAGCAGTATTGAGTTGGATCTCATAGTGGTTGAGAAAGATGGCAGCAGTATTGAGTTGGATCTCATAGTGTTGAGAAGATGGAAGCAGTATTGAGTTGGATCTCATAGTGTTGCTGAGCTTTGAGAAAGATGGCAGCAGTATTGAGTTGGATCTCATAGTGTTGAGAAAGATGGCAGCAGTATTGAGTTGGATCTCATAGTGTTGCTAAGCTTTGAGAAAGATGGCAACGTATTGAGTTGGATCTCATAGTGTTGGAAAGATGGCAGCAGTATTGAGTTGGATCTCATAGTGTTGAGAAAGATGGCAGCAGTATTGAGTTGGATCTCATAGTGTGAGAAAGATGGCAGCAGTATTGAGTGGATCTCATAGTGTTGAGAAAGATGCACGCAGTATTGAGTTGGATCTAATAGTGTTGCTGAGCTTTGAGAAAGTGGCAGCAGTATTGAGTTGGATCTCATAGTGTTGAGCGAAAGATGGCAGCAGTATTGAGTTGGATCTCATAGTGTTGCTGAGCTTTGAGAAAGATGGCAGCAGGATTGAGTTGGATCTCATAGTGTAGAGAAAGATGGCAGCAGTATTGAGTTGATCTCATAGTGTTGAGAAAGGTGGCAGCAGTATTGAGTTGGATCTCATGGTGTTGAGAAAGATGGCAGCAGTATTGAGTTGGATCTTCATAGTGTTGAGAAAGATGGCAGCAGTATTGAGTTGGATCTCATAGTGTTGAGAAAGATGGCAGCAGTATGAGTTGGATCTCATAGTGTTGCTGAGCTTTGAGAAAGATGGCAGCAGTATTGAGTTGGATCTCATAGTGTTTGAGAAAGATGGCAGCAGGATTGAGTTGGATCTCATAG
>NC_036852.1:2425630-2484526 GCF_002910315.2 Salvelinus sp. IW2-2015
GAATGGGTCTGTTTTAGCCTTGAGTTGGATCTCATAGTGTTGCTGAGCTTTGAGAAAGATGGCAGTAGTATTGAGTTGGATTCATAGTGTTGCTGAGTGTTGAAAAGATGGCAGCAGATTGAGTTGGATCTCATAGTGTTGAGAAAGATGGCAGCAGTATTGAGTTGGATCTATAGTGTTGCTGAGCTTTGAGAAAGATGGCAGTAGTATTGAGTTGGATCTCATAGTGTTGCTGAGCTTTGAGAAAGATGGCAGCAGTATTGAGTTGGATCTTCATAGTGTTGCTGAGCTTTGAGAAAGATGGCAGTAGTATTGAGTTGGATCTCATAGTGTTGCTGAGTGTTGAGAAAGATGGCAGCAGTATTGAGTTGGATCTCATAGTGTTGAGAAAGATGGCAGTAGTATTGAGTTGGATCTCATAGTGTTGCTGAGCTTTGAGAAAGATGGCAGCAGTATTGAGTTGGATCTCATAGTGTTGAGAAAGATGGCAGCAGTATTGAGTTGGATCTCATAGTGTTGAGAAAGATGGCAGCAGTATTGAGTTGGATCTCATAGTGTTGAGAAAGATGACAGCAGTATTGAGTTGGATCTCATAGTGTTGAGAAAGATGGCAGCAGTATTGAGTTGGATCTCATAGTGTTGCTGAGCTTTGAGAAAGATGGCAGCAGTATTGAGTTTGGATCTCATAGTGTTGAGAAAGATGCAGCAGTATATTGAGTTGGATCTCATAGTGTTGAGAAGAATGGCAGCAGTATTGAGTTGGATCTCATAGTGTGAGAAAGATGGCAGCAGTATTGAGTTGGATCTCATAGGGTGTTGAGAAAGATGGCAGCAGTATTGAGTTGGATCTCATAGTGGTTGAGAAAGATGGCAGCAGTATTGAGTTGGATCTCATAGTGTTGAGAAAGATGGCAGCAGTATTGAGTTGGATCTCATAGTGTTGCTGAGCTTTGAGAAAGATGGCAGCAGTATTGAGTTGGATGTCATAGTGTTGAGAAAGATGGCAGCAGTATTGAGTTGGATCTCATAGTTTGATTTGAGAAAGATGGCAGCAGTATTGAGTTGGATCCCATAGTTTGAAGAAAGATGGCAGCAGTATTGAGGTTGGATCTCATAGTGTTTGAGAAAAGATGGCAGCAGTATTGAGTTGGATCTCATATGTTTGAGAAAGATGGCAGCAGTATTGAGTTGGATCTCATGTGTTGAGAAAGAGGCAGCAGTATTGAGTTGGATCTCATAGTGTTGAGAAAGATGGCAGCAGGATTGAGTTGGATCTCATAGTGTTGAGAAAGATGGCAAGCAGGATTGAGTTGGATCTCAATAGTGTTGAGAAAGATGGCAGCAGTATGAGTTGGATCTCATAGTGTTGAGAAAGATGGCAGCAGGATTGAGTTGGATCTCATAGTGTTGAGAAAGATGGCAGCAGGATTGGAGTGGATTCTCATGGTGTTGAGAAAGATGGCAGCAGTATTGAGTTGGATTCTCATAGTGTGAGAAAGATGGCAGCAGTATTGAGTTGGATCTCATGGTGTTGAGAAAGATGGCAGCAGTATTAGATTGATGTTGGATCTCATAGTGTTGAGAAAGATGGCAGCAGTATTGAGTTGGATGTCATAGTGTTTGAGAGAAAGATGGCAGCAGTATTGAGTTGGATTCATAGTGTTGAGAAAGATGGCAGCAGTATTGAGTTGGATCTCATAGTGTTGAGAAAGATGGCCGCAGTATATGAGTTGGATCTCATAGTGTTGCTGAGCTTGAGAAAGATGGCAACAGTATTGAGTTGGATCTCATAGTGTTTGAGAAAGATGGCAGCAGTATTGAGTTGGATCTCATAGTGTTGAGAAAGATGGAGCAGTATTGAGTTGATCTCATAGTGTTGAGAAAGATGGCAGCAGTATTGAGTTGATCTCATAGTGTTGAGAAAGATGCAGCAGTATTGAGTTGGATTTCATAGTGTTGCTGAGCTTTGAGAAAGATGGCAGCAGTATTGATTGGATCTCATAGTGTTTTAGAAAGATGGCAGCAGTATTTAGTTGGATCTCATAGTGTTGCTGAGCTTTGAGAAAGATGGCAGCAGATTGAGTTGGATCTCATAGTGTTGAGAAAGATGGCAGCAGTATTGAGTTGGATCTCATAGTGTTGAGAAAGATGGCAGCAGTATTGAGTTGGATCTCATGTGGTTGAGAAAGATGGCAGCAGTATTGAGTTGGATCTCATAGTGTTGAGAAAGATGGCAGCAGTATTGAGTTGGATCTCATAGTGTGAGAAAGATGGAAGCAGTATTGAGTTGGATCTCATAGTGTTGCTGAGCTTTGAGAAAGATGGCAGCAGTATTGAGTTGGATCTCATAGTGTTGAGAAAGATGGCAGCAGTATTGAGTTGGATTCTCATAGTTTGCTAAGCTTTGAGAAAGATGGCAACAGTATTGAGTTGGATCTCATAGTGTTGAGAAAGATGGCAGCATATTGAGTTGGATCTCATAGTGTTGAGAAAGATGGCAGCAGGTATTGAGTTGGATCTCATAGTGTTGAGAAAGATGGCAGCAGTATTGAGTTGGATCTCATATGTGTTGAGAAAGATTGCAGCAGTATTGAGTTGGATCTCATAGTGTTGCTGAGCTTTGAGAAAGATGGCAGCAGTATTGAGTTGGATCTCATCAGTTGTTGAAAAGATGGCAGCAGTATTGAGTTGGATCTCATAGTTTGCTGACTTTGAGAAAGATGGCAGCAGTATTGAGTTGGATCTCATAGTGTAGAGAAAGATGGCAGCAGTATTGAGTTGATCTCATAGTGTTGAGAAAAGATGGCAGCAGTATTGAGTTGGATCTCATGGTGTTGAGAAAGATGGCAGCAGTATTGAGTTGGATCTCATTAGTGTTGAGAAAGATGGCAGCAGTATTGAGTTGGATCTCATTAGTGTTGAGAAAGATGGCAGCAGTATGAGTTGGATCTCATAGTGTTGCTGAGCTTTGAGAAAGATGGCCAGCAGTATTGAGTTGGATCTCATAGTGTTGAGAAAAGATGGCAGCAGGATTGAGTTGGATCTCATAGGTGGCTGAGCGTTGAGAAAGATCGTAGCAGTATTCTACATTGCTTAGGTACACGTCTTGAGAACGACAAACCAGCAAACTAAACATGTGCAACCACAACCTTCAAACCATCTCAAACCCCAACCTCAACCATCTCAAACCCCAACCTCAACCTCTCAAACCCCAACCTCAAACCACTGCCATCTTTCTCAAAGCTCAGCAACACTATGAGATCCAACTCAAGGCTAAAACAGAACATTCTCCATCTTGACACAGGCAACAGAAGGCTCACTATCCAACACAACAACCTGACATTTTGGGAAGACCCGTACGGAAAAACCACATGAATTTCACCTATGTGAATAGGTGAAATTTTCCAAAACACGTTTTCATGTGATAACCTGTGATTTTATGTGAAGTTAATGTGATAACATGTGACAACATGTAAAGCAACATGTGAATACATGAAACTGCACATGTGAAACATTTCCAAAAACACATCATGTGCATCCGGACACATGTGAAATCATGTGTTTTTTTTCTGTAAGGGGAGGAAAAAACAATTATACTTCTACTGAATACACTAAATACGGCACGACAGTTTGGTCTCCAACGCCACACATCCTCAGAGGGCCTACAAACCTCTCCATAAATCTACCTAGTAGTTCAAACAAGATAATAGCTGGACAAAGATTATTGAAGGCATAGAGGACAACGACACATGCCTGTGAAGCAGAAAGAAAGAGTACTTACTGGATGATGGTGAAGACCCCTAGTTCATCATCYCACCGTTCCATCCCTTCAGACGGACGGACGGTCACTCCAGCCCGCTAAAGGCTCAAAGGGGAAAGTGCTCCAGTCCCTTTCCCTGAGAGTCCCTCTGAAAATCCACTTCCTCCACTGCCTGGTGTTTGCGAGAATAACGTTGTGTGTTTTTTTTGTTCACCTCCCTCCCTATTGCTCCTCAGCTCAGTGCCAAATGTTCCAGCTTAGCATTCGCTGCGCAGCACCGCTGGTGATGGATTTAGCCTGGGCATCTGGGCTAGCCGGGATAAACCGTTCAACAGACACACACACTCACACACATTCAGACACACTCACAGTGTCATGCTATGCGAGTTAGGGGCCAGTGCCCTTGGGGAGACAGCCTCCCCCACCCTGAATAATGACACAACACCACCACATTCCAGGCCAGTGCTTAAAGAGATAGAGAAAGAGTGAGAGCAAGAGAGAAAGAGCGAGCGAGAGAAACAGCGAGAGAGCGCGATGAAAACAGAGAGAGAGAGAAAGAACGTTGGGAGTGTGATGGGGAGATCAACACAAACAGGGAGAGGATCAATGCATGAACAGATGTGTGCCAGCCAGCACACTCCAAAGCCGTTACCAGAGGCAGAGACAGGAGCGGCAGTTAGAGACAGCTGTCTGATGCCAGTTTTATTAACCCTGAATATGCCAGAGGTGTCTCAGGGGGGGACTGGATAACTGGTTTCACAGTTAGGGTGTCAAATATTTTTAATTGCTGCCTCCCTCCCACACACAGTACCTAAAATAACCAAGCATAGATCATACTGTATTGACAAACCTCCAGGAACAAGAGAAAAACAACTAAATTGGTTGGCTATTTTCCGTTATTGCTAACGGTATAAAACCAATTAAAACAAATCTGCATGTGAAAAGATCAACACAGCGTCAGTTAACCAGGGCTAAACTGTGATCTGTGAACTAGGATGACTGAACATCACTACCCTGCATATGGACTCTGTAGCTTAATACCACTTCCACTGAGCAAAGCTCTCATTTAACGCAGCTCAGCGGTGCCCCATGCAACACGCCGCATTGACTGTACACCAAATTGCTGTGCCTCTAGTCTGTGGCAGGCAGCATCCATCTGAAATCGCTAGGCCCTTACGTAACTGGCAGTTTACTAGGAAAAACAAGATGAAGAGTCTAGTAAGTTAAAGCTATTTATTTTTTATCCACTTATTTGAACCATGAGCCTACTTTACATAATGTGGCTTGGCTTGGGAATGGACTTCCTGATTTTGCCTGATTGGCTTATATCGCTCGGCAACCTAAATGACTTGACCAATCAACACTTGATTTATCATTAATTGTTCAGATCTTCATTCCAACAGGGTCAAAAAAGCACATATATTTTACCTTCTCAAAGTCCTCCTCACTCTACGTGACTCACACATTAACACAGTATTATTAACGTACTGTAGTTCATGGCCCATGCTAATTTGATGTGATGACATGGTGGATAGCGCTGTGTGTATGATGAGCTCTGCTCCTGCCTAGTACAGGGCTTTGTCTTAAGGGGACAGATGCTGGGCATCTCTGCAGTAAGCTGACTGCCTCTAATCTAAAATGCTAGGTTAGCGAATCCGCCAATGTCATACATGCAGGTTTCTCTACTTTCTGACATCGCTGCCTCATGACATGATCTTGACATTGTTAAATATATATATATATTTGGTATTGTGTGAAGTTTCAGGTAAGGGGGCTCAGCTCACAAGCACTCCAGCTTCACCGTTGAAAGCTGACTATTTTAGCCAATGGCACAAGCCAGAATTCTATAGCATGCTATCCATCAGGATGTAGTGCTCCAACCGGAACTCATCTGGTCATGTGACCTGCCACAGGACTCTGGGGCGGGATCACCACTGAGGTAGAAGCCCCATTTTTCCCCGCATTACATACAAACAAGATTGAATATGTGTGTATGCCTGTGTGTGTGGAGGACAGCAGGCTAACATAGGCATAATACACACAAGGCTACTGAGAGAACTCTGCTACATGGCATAGACCAAAAGGATAGCCATACAGTATGGACAACATGCAGAAACATTGAAACTAACCATGCTTAAACCCTCTGGTCATCGATCCATGAAACAGTATATCGATTTTACTTCGGAGTACGACATTGCCCATGACTGTGCCCTTTATCTGAAAATGATGACTACCTCCAAAATTGTTTCACAGAATAGGCATGTAACTTACTCCTGATTTGGTGTACAGGACACAAATCTGACAGTATTCATGTAATATTCATGTTATATAAAACCAATTAAAAGGTTAATTACCGTCTCTATGGAAGGTAATGGGTTGTTGGATCAGTTGGAACTAAAGACAGTTCTCCCGGAGGAGCTACGCCGTTTCATTATAGAAAGAAACTGTTTTCTTTTTAAATAATTGCTCCATATTTTATAAGCACACAATGTTTAATGAGAGGATGTGGCCTAAGGATGTGACCAAGTTTGTTGTATTAATTATTTCATTTCCACACATCATTTCAAATTTAATCTAGTTTCTGGCAAAAATGGCTTGTAGGTTAACTGGCAAATTAACCTTTGTCACATGTTAAATGTGATTAAGTGTTGTCTACGCCCGCAAGCCAGTACTACTGTACACTGTAGCTCTTAGGCCACATCCTATCAGTCTCTATGGGGGTGCCACAGGGATCAATTCTCGGGCCGACTCTTTTCTCTGAATATATCAATGATGTCGCTCTTGCTGCTGGTGATTCTCTGATTCTCTACGCCGACGACACCATTCTGTACACATCTGGCCCTTCTTTGGACACTGTGTTAACAAACTTCCAAACGAGCTTCAATACCTTACAACACTCCTTCCGTGGCTTCCAACTGCTCTTAAAAGCTAGTAAAACTAAATGCATGCTCTTCAACTAATCGCTGCCCGCACCTGCCCGCCCGACTAGCATCACTACTCTGGACGGTTCTGACTTAGAATATGTGGACAACTACAAATACCTAGGTGTTTGGCTAGACTGTAAACTCTCCTTCCAGGCTCACATTAAGCATCTCCAATCCAAAATTAAATCTAGAATTTGCTTCCTATTTCGCAACAGAGCCTCCTTCACTCATGTTGCCAAACATACCCTCGTACAACTGACTATCCTACTGATCCTGACTTCGGCGATGTCATTTACAAAATAGCCTCCAACACTCTACTCAACAAATTGGATGCAGTCTATCACAGTGCCATCCGTTTTGTCACTAAAGCCCCATATACTACCCACCACTACGACCTGTATGCTCTCGTTGGCTGTCCCTCACTACATTTCCGTCAACAAACCCACTGGCTCCAGGTCATCTATAAGTCTTGCTAGGTAAAGCCCAGCTTTATCTCAGCTCACTGGTCACCATAGCAACACCCACCCGTAGCACGCGCTCCAGCAGGTATATTTCACTGGTCATCCCCAAAGCCAACACCCCGTTTGGCCGCATTTCCTTCCACTTCTCTGCTGCCAATGACTGTAACGAATTGCAAAAGTCACTGAAGCTGGAGACTTATATCTCCCTCACTAACTATAAGCATCAGCTGTCAGAGCAGCTTACCGATCACTGCACCTGTACACAGCCCATCTGTAAACAGCCCACCAAACTACCTCATCCCCATATTGTTATTTTTTTGCTCTTTTGCACTCCAGTATCTCTACTTGCACATCATCATCTGCACATCTATCCCTCCAGTGTTAATGCTGAATTGTAATTATTTTGCCACGATGGCTTATTTATTGCCTTACCTCCCTAATCTTACTACATTTGCACACACTGTATATAGATTTTTCTATTGTGTTATTGACTGTACGCTTGTTTATCCCATTCGTCGCACTGCTTTGCTTTATCTTGGCCAGGTCGCAATTGTAAATGAGAACTTGTTCTCAACTGACCTACCTGGTTAAATAAAGGTGAAATAAAAAAATTAAAAAATGAAGACACGCCGGTTCAAGTCAAGACCGAGACTGGCGCAAATCCAGTCCGAGTCAAGACCAGGACCAGAGAAAATAGTCAGAGTCAAGACCAGGACCAGAGAAAATAGTCAGAGTCAAGACCAAGAGCGGAGGGGGTGTGGGACCGACCTGCGTGTGCAGAGGCACACATTCACAGAAATGCACACACAGACAGCAGTGTTCTAGGTCTCCAAACCATTTATTGTCTCGGTCTTGTCTTGGTGTTGGATACATTTTTACTCGGTCTTGACTCTGTCTCGGACAATGAGGACTACTAATTTCTTCCTGAGACCAGTCAAGACCAGCGGAGTATAAAAACTCATAATTATCAGTTCCTATTCAGTCAGCGCATAAAACCGCTTCGCCAGGCCAAATATACACACTCCTTTTATGACACATTAATATCGACTTGGTCTTGACTCGGTCTCGCCCCTCTCTCCGGTCTTTGTCTAGACTCGGACTCGTCTTGGTCTTGCCTCGGTCTCGCCCCTCCCTCCGGTCTTGGTCTTGACTCGGACTCAGTTTTCTCTGGTCTTGAACCGGTCTCGCTTTAGGTGGTCTTGAACACAACACAACACAACCAGACTGACACACACACATACACACACACACACATTTTCACATCATTAAAGAACAAAAATCTCTCACTCCAAGTAAAGATGTATCCTTACCTCATGACTCAGAGTATCATCCTGCAGCGCTCCCGGCTTCTATACCCTGATCCGCAGGGCTGGTCAAAAGGCCACGTCACATTTAAAAAACTACAGCAGCAAATTCACTCCGCTTGAGCCCAAGAGGGAGATTAAGTAATTACAACGGATGTCAAAAAGTGTTGGAAAATAAATGCACGAGTATGATCGCGAAAATGTGCGGTAGGTGTGTTTGTGTGAGAGCTGATGGGACTCTGGTGTGTTGGGAGGGCTTAGGTGGGAGTCAGGTGGGACTATTCAGTTAGGGGCGCGGTGTGAGGCGGGGCGGTATCCCTCCACGGACACATCTGGAGAGAGAGAGAGAGAGAGAGGGAACGTATCACCTGGCTCATCCCAGCCAGCTGTGGGTACAGGCACATTCCAGATGGCCCAATCAGATTTAAACTCTCCCGACCACTGTAACCTCTTTAGACTTTAAATACAGTGCAAGAACATTAACTGTTTCCTTGTGCTGGGGTATAAACACAGACCCAGACAGAGAAAGTCAGGCTTTGATGAATACTGCTCTGTCACATTATCTGTTTCAGCATTGCATACAAGACAAGGAAATTCATAGAGAGTGAATGAGTGTGCAGAATGAGAGATAGAGAGGAGAGAGGTGGGGGGATTGGGAGAGCATAAGAGTGTGACAAGGGGTGAGTGAAAGAGAAAGAGGATAAGTCTGCTACAAGGTTATGGAAAGTGAGGATGCGTGGGAATGAATGACTGCAATAAGGGTAGACTTTGAAGGGATAAGAGAGGTCAATGGCTGAATCGACCCCATTGATCAGAGATCTGAAGGAGCTACAGTTGATTTCGGAAGTTTACATACACTTAGGTTGGACTCGTTAAAACTCGTTTTTCAACCACTCCACAAATTTCTTGTTATTAACAAACTATAGTTTTGGCAAGTCGGTTAGGACATTTACTTTTTCCAACAATTGTTTTCAGACAGATTATTTTACTTATCATTCACTGTATCACAATTCCAGTGGGTCAGAAGTTTACATACACTAAGTTGACTGTGCCTTTAAACAGCTTGGAAAATTCCAGAAAATTATGTCATGGCTTTAGAAGCTTCTGATAGGCTAATTGACATAATTTTAGTCAATTGGAGGTGTACCTGTGGATATATTTCAAGGCCTATCTTCAAACTCAGTGCCTCTTTGCTTGACATCATGGGAAAATCAAAAGAAATCAGCCAAGACCTCAGGAAAAAAATTGTAGACCTCCACAAGTCTGGTTCATCCTTGGGAGCAATTTCCAAATGCCTGAAGGTACCACGTTCATCTGTACAAACAATAGTACGCAAGTATAAACACCATGGGACCACGCAGCCGTCATACCGCTCAGAAAGGAGACGTGTTCTGTCTCCGAGAGATGAACGTAGTGTGGTGCGAAAAGTGAAAATCAATCCCAGATCAACATCAAAGGACCTTGTGAAGATGCTGGAGGAAACAGGTACAAAAGTATCTATATCCACAATAAAACGATTTGCATATCGACATAACCTGAAAGGCCGCTCAGCAAGGAAGAAGCCACTGCTCCAAACCGCCATAAAAAAGCCAGACTACGGTTTGCAACTGCACATGGGGACAAAGATCGTAATTTTCGGAGAAATGTCCTCTGGTCTGATGATACAAAAATAAAACTGTTTGGCCATAATTCCCATCATTATGTTTGGAGGACAAAGGGGTAGGCTTGCAAGCTGAAGAACACCATCCCAACCGTGAAGCACGGGGGTGGCAGCATCATGTTGTGGGGGTGCTTTGCTGCAGGAGGGACTGGTGCACTTCACAAAATAGATGGCTTCATGAGGAATGAAAATTATGTGGATATATTGAAGCAACATCTCAAGACATCAGTCAGGAAGTTAAAGCTTGGTCTCAAATGGGTCTTCCCTAGACAATGACCCCAAGCATACTTCCAAAGTTTTGGAAAAATGGCTTAAGGGCAACAAAGTCAAGGTGTTGATGTGGCCATCACAAACCCTGACCTCAATCCTATAGAAAATGTGTGGGCAGAACTGAAAAAGCGTGTGCGAGCAAGGAGGCCTACAAACCTGACTCAAGTTTCACCAGCTTTGTCTGGAGGAATGGGCCAAAATTCACCCAGCTTATTGTGGGAAGCTTGTGGAAACGTTTGACCCAAGTTAAACAATTTAAAGGCAATTCTACCAAATATTAATTGAGTGTATGTAAACTTCTGACCCACTGGGACTGTGATGAAAGAAAAAAAAGCTGAAACAAATCATTCTCTCTACTATTATTCTGACATTTCACATTCTTAAAATAAGACAGGGAATTTTTACTAGGATTAAATGTCAGGAATTGTGAAAACTGAGTTGAAATATACTTGGCTAAGGTGTATGTAAACTTCGGACTTCAACTGTATATGTGTACTACATTCACGTATGTATGATATTTGGCATTCAGGGGTCAAAAATTACTGTACTTGTCGATCATAAGCAGTGGTGGCGAGGTGGTGAGTACAACCCCAAAGGTTTCTGTTCAAATTAGAGCCGCAATGTGCTTCACAGACATCTCTTGAAAGCTTCATGTCAACACGTGGTTAAAATGAATACACCACTGTGATGTAAACAGACAAATTGACATCTTCACTTTTACCCATCAAGGTATTTGCAATCCCTATTCTCACTTGCTTTCTCCCTGTTTCCACACAGCACTTTAAACTGTACGCATTTTACATTGAAAACATTCTCACTGCTTCATGTCATAACCTGTCAGAGAGATGACAAATGGTCAAATCTGGAGTCCAATGAAATACGGTATTTTACGCAACGACGCCAAACGCATTACCCTATATCAGCTTTCCTGTCTCAGTAGGACTGAGTGGGGTCCTCCCATGGGGCAGTGGGGCGAATGTGGATGAATACAGAGCGTGCCGTGATGTATGGGCTATCTAAACCCCCGTGGCGTCCAGCTACGCTTGGACACGCCTCTCTAACGATGATCACTGGCACCCGGTGTGGGGTGAAAAGTGATTAAAGCAAGATGAAATTAATTGGAATGTAGAGCAGGATGTTGAGTGATGGTTGATTTTTGCTCTTCTCTCTTTGTTTTACCCAATAAGGGGGGCATGTGGTGTAGAAGTGTCCAGGACTACCTACAGAGGTGGCTTGGGAAACTGCTTCCTAAATCAGATTTTGACACCAGATCCGTTGCTTTACACTAAAACAATGTGTGTCATTGGCGGGACTTCTCTTTGAGGCCTACAAGTGTTAATTGCTTGACTCTGCCAAACCTTAACTCTAACAGTCTATCCCAATATCCATACGTACACCCAACTCAGTATGCTCTTCATCCCCACCATAATACTTCACAATAATCTAAGTATTTTATAATGGAATATAGTAGAAAAAACACAAAGTAGACTCTAGATCAGCATCAACTATTCAGGGACATATCACACCCAGTGGCGGTCGGTGCCGTTTAAGATGAGGGACGATGATTATTTTTATTTGATCAGTATGGCCTTATTCTATTACAGCATATTGGATGACTGTCATTCATATTCCATTCAACCAGTTCAATGTAACATTGATAGATTTAGGCTACTACATGATAGTCACATTTTCCCTGTACCCATCATGAAGTTGCTACAATCTAGCCTATTGCTGAAAGTTTACAATGTAGGTGCACAGGTCGAGAGAATTTTGAGTAATCAAGGTGACAGACAGTTACAAATTCAATACTGCCTTGCACACTCTTGCCTGCATATAGGATGTAATTATTAGTCCAACAGTTGCAAATGATAGTTTCTATTGGACAAATTCAGGTATGTTTATGAATACCCCCCTGATCCACATAAAAACAGCATGATCACGTTGCTCGTTGTATATATAATTCCTTCTCGCAGCTATCTACGCGCTCTCCTCCTCTCACCTCTTCCCTTCACTTGTGCAGTGTCTTTGTGGGGGGGATGTAGTGTTTAAAATCCCACCTGAGATTTAGAAAGTGACACCCTGAGAGAAGTTAGCTGAGCCAGCAAAATCAGGTCAGGGACTTGTGATTAGAAGGAGTAGCAACAACAGCAGGCAATCAGAGGACAAAACATTCACAACAATACTTTGAGATTCAAAAGGTTTGATGGATAACTTTGACAAACAGTTATTTAGGTCCAAACTATTTCTGACATTACAACATTAGGAATTTCAACCAATACTTGCTGTACAGTACATCCCTAATGACCAATGAGGTCCTTCAACACTCAATTTCTTCTCCCAAATATTAGCATTGCTTGGAACCAGCATCTAGTGAGAAAACAGACTGAAGAAAGTAGGGTCATCCTCACTCTCTGTCATTAGAGAAGAAACCAAACATCAAGTGCTAGCCAGAGGCTACTCACTCTGCAGGCTGCTGGGTAATGGCTGTCTCCTGCCACCCCACATCCATCGCTGACACGTCAACACTGGGGTTAGTGTCCATCTTCTCTATTGTCTCCGCCTGCGCTCCATCACCACCCTTCATGATGCACCGACAGCCACGCTGGAGAATGATGGTGAGATGGAGGGATGAGACTAAGAGAGGAGAGATGAAACTAAAGAAAGAGGTGAGGAGTTGTGTGAGGTGGGCGTTGCTACCTTCTTCAGGCGATATCACACACGGCTCTCCAGCCAATTGAATCAGTCGGTAAGTGGATATCGAGAGGGTGGAACAGAAATTGATTTATTGCGGCTGGGAGACGGAGGTTCTTGAACACAAAGCTCTATCCTGGCCATATGATAGCACCGAAGCAGGGTGTTGATCTCGGATTCCAGTTAGAAGTGGTTGATTACAGGACTCCATTCTACCCAAAAAGCATTAGCGCTTACCGCTAAACACATTTAGCCTCTGTAATGGTAGCAATGCTAACCTCCCTAGGGCTGAGGGAGCAAAGAGCATAGTTTTGCTATGGAAACCCTCCTAGTTTATTGAGCAGAAAGCTTCAGTACTGCACCGACTGTAGCCAAAGTAATAAATGCAATAGTCTGCCACATGGCAATCCTGAATGAAAACAAACTACAGTATATGTGGGACTCAAAACGTGGACAATCCCTGTTTTTATTGGTGAGTGTCAATATGTATGAGACACCTTTAAAGTATTGGGATGAAAAAAAGCAGTGTATTTTCAAAATGAAATTTGATATGAAAAATATGTAGGTGAAAAATACATCAACAGATATCACTGGAGGACAGCCAGCAAACTTGTGACATTTTGAGTTGTAAGTATGACTCCACCGAGGACTGAACCCCTAACCTTCCAWTCTCTGGGCAGACACTAACCACAAGGCAACGACATTGGTTAAGCTTCATTGCAATCCATCACATTTGCCAGTGATCCCCGAACCTTGGTGTAGTTATCTGGTTGTTCTGAAGAGGGTCAGGACTAGGCTAGCCGGTGCTGAGATGAGGCTCTAGTTATTCCCTCTGACCCTCAGGGCCTAGAGATGTTGACCACATGATAGCACTGTAAGTCAAAAGCCACCCTAAGCATTTTCCCTCAGAAAACCCCCAAACACACTATCTAGAGTCCTCAAACTCAACTCTGGGCCTCAAAGTCAGTTTGTCCCCCCCCCCCATTCTTCCCCTCTAATCAGGGACTGATTTACACCTGGGACACCAGGTGGGTGCAATTAATTATCAGGGAGAACAGAAAACCAGCAGTACTCGAGACCTCGTAGGGTAAGAGTTGAATACCCCTGATTTAGAGGCAATGCAATAGCTTGAGGGAGGGGTTTCAGTCAGAACAACCAGAAACACGAGTTGTTCAGAGCCAAGAATATTCTGTACGTTGATTGCAACACTGGCCGTTACCCTCAAGAACCCATATTCAGAAGCAGTGTGTGTTGGTCAATGTTAAGAGGGATTCTACAGCAGGCAGCTATGGCAGGAGGTGACAGAGGGGAGGCATTGTTCACGGCAGGATTCCCCAGCTGGTGCACGGGTGATTTTTTGCCCCCCCCCCAAGTTTTATTAAAAAGTCTTGTTTGAAACAAGACTGTAAAAACACCAGCAAATCAGCTTAAAGTTATTTTATTTCAAATCTGTTCCAAAGTATTCCCACTCATAACATACATACTGTATATGTGATTGTTACACATGTAAGTAAGGGTTGAAATGATTAAGTTTCAGACAAATATTAGATCTGTTTGTGCTTCTTGCGGTCAATTTGGAGTCTACAAATTCTTAGTAAATATGTTCAGGCCCCCTGCCCATCCTCGCAAGAAAATGACCTGCCGCTGAACCTAGTTGATGATCCCTGGTCTACGGGCACCAATATCCAGCGACTGACAGACAGGGCACAACCCAAAACGCTGTGTGCCCATCAAAGGAGGCTGAAGTCATCCTCTGAAGAACACTGGCATCGGTCCAGGCTCCCTCCCCTGTGCTGCCCTTCCCACACCTCTGAGACCAAAGGCCCTGTTCAATCTCAAACCGTAGCCGATTCACCCGGAGGATAAACCCAACGATCTGCTCTTGTACTTTGCTGTAGTTTAGAACAACCTTTATAGTGTGAATAATGTTTCTTTAAGGAAAAAGGACTCAACTTGAGGGAGAGAAGAACAGCAGAGAATAGGACCAGGATTAAATGCATGGCGCATTATAGCACAGCGATCTACACAGCTGACAACACCTCTTAAAAAGGCAACATTCGCAGGGATTGCATTCATGATAAACATAGCGCAGTTCGGCTCAAGTGTCAATTACCTGTTCATATTGTGCTGCCATATAACACTCCTTGCATTGAATCCCGGCCTWGGTCTTTATGAATCAACAGAACAGCAATATTCATAAACCACATGCCAAAAATATTGCTCCCACTTTTATTTCAGATAAGACTAATGGAAAACAAACGGAAAGTTTCTATTTTTACATGTCCATCTCCACAGTGTGTTCCTGTTCGGGTCTACAAGTTAACAGTGTATAAAAAACAAAAAAACAAACAGAATAAGGAATTTATACATCAATGAAATTCAATACCTTTTTCAAACATTAGGGGTAATGCATGACAAATATTAATATGAACACACAGTGGTCATAACGTCACCAGCCCCTCTAAGCAAGAGGAACACATATAGTAGACATTACTAGAGTAATGACATTCTACAAGAGTTTAGAAATAACTTAACACACTGAAGCGTGGCTTGGGGCAGCAAGCGTGGTGAGCTGAAGAGAAGCCAATAGTCACACAAAGCCAACGTATCAAATAGGCCTTCTCCCTGTGTTTGCTTGTCTAGGCGGACGGAGAGAGAAGGATCGGCCGCAGATGCTGCTAGAGAACGAGAGAGGGCCAAACGTGGTCCTTGAGCACAGAGCGAGAGAAAGCAAGACAAAGTCAGCATCGTGGGAAAGACCCCAGCAGGGGGTTACGATCTACAGCCTAGGATAACAAGTAGACGTCCATGCTTTAGGTAATCATTGCATCCAGGGGGGTCTGTTCCTAGGCCAGGCTAGGTTGGGGGCTGGGGAGAGTGAGTTACTGGGCCGATCAGAAGCCAAGACCCTTGCCTTACTTCTTTCCGACAGGCAAAACCACATAGCTGAATGGGTTGGATTTAGGAGGGCAAGGGGTGAACAGAGAGAGGGATAATGGCGCTGTCTCAGAGAAGAAGTGAAAGAAAGGGATGGTTTGGGAAGCAGCTTGGAGCTCCCCTCCCAGCAGTGCAGTTCAGGGCGAGGCATGGCAGGGTGAGATAAACGGCCTCAGTAAACGGCCCGCGGGTGCTTCATGCAGTAGTGGGCCTCCGATGACGACACGTACGCRGACTCCGGAAAAAAGTCCTCATGGAACTCAGCCAAAAACCTGGGGAGCAGAGAGAGGGATGGAGGAAGAGGGACAGAGTAGAAAGAGAGAGAGATAGATAACATCATAACAGGGTATAATTCACCACACTGAGTAGAAGTCTGAAGTTAAGGCTAGTTAACACAGCATGGCCATCAACAGACAGCTTATGCATTTGAAGCAAAGACCACCGTGGGAAATGCATCACTTCCCCGACTACTGTGGACGTCACGGACCAGACTAGTTACTCAGCACTCCCAATCCTGGTGTTTTCCAACAGGGGGCTTGTTAACACCCCTTCCCCCCTCCAGACCTGCAGTCAGTCAGTGCTTTTAGTAACTTGCCTTAAATAACCCAATTCGCCAGAGTWGGAGAGGGAAAATCTCCCCGTCTAATCAGTAGGGAAAATAATCCGGAATGTTCTTAGTAWCCGCTGCTCAGCCAAATCCTCTAAATCTTGCCATCTCATCTTAGCTCTACCCGCTCTTCTAATTGGTCTGCAAACAAATTATCCTCATCAGAGGGAGAAATTAAGAGGCGCTTTAACCGGCAACAAATTATTGTCGTTGTGGAGCACCGAACTAGTCAGTACGGACCACGGGACCGTGGCTACAGCTATTCTTCATGATTTATTGGTTCGTCCTATCTATTAGTCAGTGCAAATGTAGAGCAAAGGTAGTAAACTTGAACCACATTTCTCTGCAGATGTTAAATAAGATATGGATACATTTTTGTGGGAGAGCAGCTGGGCAAACACAGGCATCCTCGTTCTCATACACATTAGGCACTCTCCACAGTGGTGGAAAAAGTACCCAATTCTCATACTTGAGTAAAAGTAAAGATACCTTAATAGAAAAGGACTCAAGTAAAATACTACTTGAGTAAAAGTCTGAAAGTATTTGGGTTTTAAATATACAAAAGTAAAAGTATAAATTATTTTAAATTCCTTATATTAAAACAAGCTAGATGGCACAATTGCCTGGTTATTTATTTATTTATTTATGGAGAGCCAGGGACACAATCCAACACTCAGACATCATTTACAAATGAAGCACTTGTGTTTAGTGATTCCGCCAGATCAGAGGCAGTAGGAATGACCAGGGATGTTCTCTTGATAAGTGTGTGAATTGGACCATTTTCCTGTCCTGCTAAGCATTCAAAATTAAATGAGGAATTTTGGGTGTCAGGGAAAATATATGGAGTAAAAAGTACAGTGTTTTCTTTTGGAATGTTGTAAAAAACAAAAAGTATTAGTACTTTAAAGTATTTTTACTTAAGTACTTTCAGGGATGCAAACTGGTGAGGGACCAAAAAGGTGACACTTTTTTGTTGCACTGAAACATGAAGAAGAATCCCTGCTAGGGGGAAATGCAGGTTAACTAATTAAACAACAAAGACTATGATCAACATGTTCAGTCTCTGTGTGTAAAATAAAAAGTGAACTCAACTCACAGCTATTTTTTTTTTAAAGAAAGCAATCCAGTGTTATTTGTTGCCTAGACTTTAGTGCAAATGAGTCTTGATAAAAAAAATAGAAAAAATACACTACACTAATATTGCAGTTAGCCATGACGGCCTTTACAATAATAGAATGCCTGTGACCATATGCACATCTAAATATTGCACTTGGGGGAAAAAAACATCTTAAGTAGAAATAGAATGAAACAAATGTGTGCAACATGTGTGCAAAATGACATTCACAGAGTAAATTTTTAAAATAATCCCCACTTCACTCACACAAGTTCAACACAACAAAAGCAATATCTTTGGGCTACACTGCACATTATTACATTGCACACTTTCTGCCTGTGGACGTATGTTCTACAATGTGCCAGCAGAGCATGATACCCGTTGTTGGCATAACTGATCTCTTTCAGGCAGAGAGTACACCTGGCATACCCCTTTTTATCCACTGTATTGAAGAAGTGAGAACGTGTGTGGTGTTCCTTTCACCTCTAGTGGCATCCAGCTTAAGCCAGGCCCAAGCTCGACTTGATCCATGAATACACTTGTTTAACAAGCAACGCCTCATTTTCAACTAATTATCTCATTCTGAAAATGAACCACATACTGTAGAGGGAAAACATTCGTTCACAGATAGTAGTTAGTTCGTTAGCTAGTAAACATTTCAGATTGCCAGGGTCCAGAAAGCAACTAACGCGTTAGAACTCGAGGAACGGCAAGGAGTCGTATAACGTTACCAGTTAATACTATAGCGAATTGGTTAGGTTACTAACGTTAGCTCATCTGATGTTGTAACGAGCTGTCTGACTTTATTAGCCAGCTAATTTCCCCACCAAACACTCAATTATTTGATCAGTTAAGTAGGCTAATGCTGCTCAACATTTCTCTGGCTAGCTAACGGGTAATTCGATCCAGCTAGCAAGATACTTAATGCTAACAATACTTGTCCCACCACACTTTCTCCCTCACCTCAAACTTTCCAAATGCCAGTTGTTTTTCGGTTATAGCTCATGAAGTACACTTCATCACCTTCTCACCGCCGTCTCTGTGGTCAGGCTTCTCACCAAGCCACCCCTCGCCCAAACTATTCTCAATGGAGCTACACGAATCACGTAGGTCACCTATTCTGGATTCAAAACGGCGAATTTTGCCAAAAGGTGACTAGTTTGCATCCCTGACTTTACACCACTGTCCCTCCCTCTGTATCATAGAAACACACCAGACGATTCTTCCAGAGATCCGTCCGTGTGCCCAATCCCGGCATGCACTTCTCCACTCTGCATTTCTCTGACCTCTCCCGTAATTTCAGATAAGTAACTAGGTTTCCATCCAATTAGCAAAGCCAATACGCGCATTTTCCCACCATTGCTGCGTTTCCACCAAACTGACTTGTTGCGGATAAAATTCACTGCACAAAATGTACTTTTTCGCTTACGTTTTCATGTATCGAATAAAAATCTATAGTTCATCGCATTTTCAACATTTCCGATAGTTTTATGACAAAACTGTTGCATTAAATAGCAAATGTGCCTAGTCTGGTCTTGGCACGTGTGGTTTAGCCAACAGTTCGCAGATAGTGCTTGTAGGCTAGTCTACATGATAAGAATATTTTTTATTTGTCAAACGGCAGTCAAGCATCGATCATGTCACCAGAGTAAGACCTTTGATATTTATTGAAAAGGAGCATCCAGCTCATACCGTACACTTTTACCACCCTGTGAAGTTCATAATAGCTTAATAAACTGCATGTTTTCCCGAGTCGTATTGGGAGGACCCCACACCATGTCATCGCGTGACTCCAAGTTTACTTCGATATTATGGTTATTATATCAACATTTGCGCATAAAGGCCTTTCCACCGCCATTTCTCTCGTAATGAATTTTACCGACACAAAGATCCCACCATGTCAAAACAAATTTATAAAACTGTTCTGAAACTTCCTGTTTCCATTGTGATAATTTTTTTTATACGAAATGACTTTACTTGTATAAAAACGGTGTATGGAAACGTGGTTAAAAAGATGACACTAGCGGAAGAAGGCCCTAATAGACGATTGAGACGTACCCAGCTGTGAGAAGAAAAGGAGTCATTTGTCCCTCTGTGTGCAACAGCGAAGAGCGGTGGCTGGAGGGGAAACTGCAGGCGTTTGATTAATAAAGGAGAGAATAAATCCCCTAGGTTTGGGGCCAGTTGAAGATCGCTGGGCAGGATTTAAAGATTAGAATTGCCGGCTTGTGTAACGCCGACTCATCTCCCTTCACTTTAATGTAGTCTGACAGTCTCTCACACACACAGACAGATGCAGGTGTGCGCACACACACACACCGAGGCACATGCACAGACACAAAAACAGCAAATCAATCCCTCTGCATAAATAACATCTCAAGCCATCATCGTCTGATCACATCCTGTTAGACGATATTATGGCTACAATAACCGTGGCAGGCATGCAGGGAGAGCCAGCTTACAGGTCAGTGAGCACTTTTTCCACTCAGTGAGCTGCATGAATCACACAGAGAGTTGCTACCTAATGGCAATACACCACAGCGAACTGCCCCGTTGAATGAGCTAGACTTCAGGTGACGGGGCTAACACTGGATAGGCGGAGAGGATTGTGCGTGCGCATCAGCAGATCAATGCAGACTGCACTCCCATTGCTCCCAACAGGGACCCTTCCCCATCCCTCTCCAAGATAAACAAAAAGCCCCATGGGAAAAATCCACCTCTCTATTCTCCACTGCGCTGTCCAATTTTTTTTATTTATTATAGGTTAATTTTACCGGAGAGGCCCATCAAGCTACCGCATTGTCCAAACATTTCTGCATGCTAAGATAACGTTAGTACAATGTCAGATGTCCATCATGTGGAAACCACTCACCAGGCCAGCTAAGTGAGCACGTCCAAAGAAATGCTGACGTGGGCAGTATCGTGATCAAAGGAAGTCTATCATGGAACTGTCGTCGGCACGGCAACTAAATGGCAGCCTGCCCCTTCCTGCGAGGCGGGCGGCACAATTACACACCAGGCAGTGATTGACTGGGGGATAACYGGCTTCGCCCAGTCAGTGTCACTAATCCTGGAGACTGGTGATTGTGCATCTTCAGTTCCACTGTGAGTTACTGTGGCTTGAGGAGGAGTTATTAAAGGAATAATGCCTGATGGGGTGTGGTATATCGCCAATATACCATGGTTAAGGCCTGGTCTTATGCATGATGCAACGCAGAGTGCCTGGATACAGACCTTAGCTGTGGTATATTGGTCATATACCACAAACACTGAGGTGCCTTATTGCTATTATAAACTGGGTAGCAACATAGTTAGAACAGTAAATAGTATTTTTTTGTCATACCTGTGGTATACCACAGCTTTCAGCACTCAGAGCTCAAACCACCCAGTTTAGAAAACGTGATATATGACCTGTATTTAACCACGAAGGTTATTGAGAAAACTTCTTAAATAACCACCTGACATTGGCTACTTTGGCAGCACAAGGAAACGTTCCAGGACTAGGTTGTATGGAGGTGAGCTATGGCAGCCGAAATAGAGATTATTGAAGCCCTGGTTCTAGCCTATTTATGGTGTTTGGCTGATCACTAAAAAAAGAACAAAACTAAACGTGATTATTCTATAATTAGATGGGAGGTACCTGAGGAAGAGCTCCAGGTGTTTGACCAGGGCCCTTAGGTTCTTCTCTGGGATTTGCATCTTCCCCAGGATCTCTGGCAGCTTCACTGTATAAGGGGAATAAACAAGATTGAAAGAGAACGAGTGACTGGAGGCTACAATGAACTAAACAACAATCCCTGTTTCACCCACACACACAGAAAGTTCTTCTGAGGACACCTACCGAAGAGGCGTAGGAGGTGCTGTGAGCCATACAGGTAGGAGGGTGGGGGAGGCTGGTCACTCTGGGGGTAGTTATCAGGGGTCAGCTTCCAGCTCAGGACCTCGTTGAGCTCGTTGTTCCGTCGGCTCTCCAGGCCAGAGAAGACACCGCTGCCCTCCTTGCTGGGCGTCTGGGGCAACGGAGAAGACGAGCCACTATGGACAGGGGTTTCTGGGAAGGGGACAGGAGGGCAGACGGCAGTCAATCAACTGATGGGAGTGGGTGGAGGACAACATTTGCATGGACACTTCAGAAACAACAGACATTTACTCTGTGCAATGAGAAGCTGTGCGCAGACAATATTCCATGTGTTTGGGAGCGGACTGTAATGTATGACAACAGGGAAGAGTGCCATCTAGCGGATGGATATGGTCATTACAACAACAGAGGCTACGATTGACATTACATAAGTAAAGCACTACACAATCAACTGCTTATTGTGTTTGAGTGTGTTTTCTTGCCACTCACTCTTCTCCAGATTGAGGAAGAACTTGGGCAGCTGGGCAGGCGTGTCGAGGCTGGCGAGGCGGCGTTTGGGCTGGGGTGAGGTCGTAGCGCTGCCGCTGCCCCCCTCGCCCCCCATCCTCTCGCCCCCCGAGGTGTGACGTGTGGAGCGCCGCAGGGACTGGGGGGCGTCGGGGTCGGCCGTGGAGGCACAACGCCGGCGTTTGGGCGTGGCGGTGGGGTTTGCCGTGGTTGTGGAGGCCTCGCTCAGGGCCGGTTGGCTGTCCGTGGACTGGGGGGTGGAGGGGTTGTGGCCAGAGGGGCTGGGGGTGCGCTCACGCAGGGTCCTGGGACAGGAAGGGTGGAGATGGTCAAAGAAAGACCAGTTTGGTAATGACATCCAACATCACAAAACCAAAGAAACTTACAATAATTTGTCACTGACATTTTCAACTTAGGTCAGATATACAAACTGAACAAAGACCTGATGTACTTAGCATCTTCCAAAAGTGAAATGTTTTCAACTTCATTTTGTTTTGTCTTCCTGCCTGAAAATGACAGATGTTAATTATTCAAGAGGATTGCATACATAGCCTGATGTGTCTTACTTGCTGGAGCTGGCTGTGTTGTCCCTGATAGGCAGGAAGAACTTTGAGGAGCTGACTTTCTTGAACTGAGCGTGCTCGTTGGGGTACAGGAGGATCATAGGAAGGGTGAAGTCGAAGGTGATTCTCAGGCCGTCCACCATCTCTTTGCAAAGCTCCTCACTGAAACAAAATGGTGACTTCTAGCTACTATCACAAAGATCATTTCATCCACGATGACCATGTTCGAGAGCATCGAATCTGTGATGCATTTATTGGTAATATTGTGACTGACATACTTGATCTACAAATAACATTGAGTAGTTATTTATGATGCAGGGTGATTTGTAGATCAATCAGTTGGCAGGCGGCTGCAATGTCGGCTGCAATGTCAAACAAAACCATTATGTAGCCCATGGGACTCATGGGAGGCGAAAAGTCTAATGGGAAATGTTGTACTTTGGGGACTCACTTCTTCTCTGGAGGAACATAGTGAGGACTGAGGCTGGTCTGGGCGGTGCTCTGGTGACTTCTGTACCTCTCATTMGCAGAGAAGGCTGCGTTGAAGGCAAAGTGCTTCACGTATGATTCCAAGATGTTCAATATGTTCATCTGGCACGGAAGCTTCACCAACTGGGGAGAAAAATAACAAAGCCCTTCATGATCACAGCTCATTGGCAGTGAGATGTTGAAATGTCAAAAGTCAAGGGTTGCATTCAGTAGGGTACATCGAGGCAAAAGGTTCTGCAGCAGAAAATGACAAATCTGTGTTCCTATTGGACTAGTTCAGTCAGTACCTCCCTGTTTCTATAAGTTTTGTCCCTACTGAACATGACCAATATCTAGGAATTTGGAGGGATAGGAATAGGTATATGGAACTACAATAAAGAGGGTGTTATCTTTGTTCAATGACACACCTTCTTCCTCTTGTTGATGTAGTAGCAGTCATCCTCCAGTTTCTTCTTGAGAACCTCAGGGATGTCTATGCTGATGGTCTTGTCCTCACTTTCCATCTTAGCGTGAGCTTCCTGCTCTTCCTGCTGGAGATAGATGGGCAAACATTCAGATCTATCCAGCCATTTTGTCAAAATGTGTATTTCTGACAATGTCAATAGGACAACCGAGTTGATATGTCTTCTCAACACAATACCATTTTGTCCAAATCTTCGGAAGAGTCACTCTCCTCACTTTTCAAAGATTCAGGATCCTCGGAATCGTCCTCGTCACTGTTGTCTGAAGACGTAATCAAACCTGAAAGATACCCCCACCAAAAAGTGCATGTAATTTTAGCTTGCAAGCCATTTCCAATGAAAAGCCATTCCGATAAACTACTTTGCACTAGCACTAGTTTGAGTGTGATGGAACAGGCAAACGCACATGCGTCATCACTCTCTTCCTTCTCTTCAGGAAGTGTCTTCAGAGCGGACTCAACACCGGGTAGACGACGACGTCTCTTCCCCCATCCCTTTCTCCTCCTGTGGGTTGAAGTGGACATAGTTAGACAGGAAACTTGCATCAAGATCTGCAGTCACGCCTACTGCTTACTTTTCCGATCTTCTCCAATGGAGTCAAACTTACATGCGAGCCACAGCTTTACGAGCCAGTTTACGTTGTAATTTGCGATTTTCGTCAGTTTCCCTGAGCACATGGTCCTCTGCTGCCAATCGATCCCAACTGTAGCACAAAGCAACAGATGATGAATACCAGCCCTTCCAATTCAAGCTGCATGCAGTCAGCATGACAGTATTGTCAAAGTGATATCAAGGACAAAGCTCCACTGAAGGTTGCTATCCACACTCAATGATTTCCACGATATAGATGGCTAAAACCATTGACAACTATGTACAGTTTTCAAAGGATTGTTAAATAAAAGTTACCACTATTTTTAGCCAACCGTACAAAGTTTCTACCAGTAGCTTGCAAAGTAAACATTATCAGCTAACAGTACGTTGGAAAATGAGCCCTTTTGCTGATTAACAGGCAGAGCCCACAAAGGATGGGGAAATTAACCTAAACCACTCATAGATACAGGGAATTGCACTTTTTTTTTGAGTGGGGGGTGACCCTCCCATCTGCCACTGTACCACCCCACAGGAACACAGCAAGAATTCTGCTACCTGTCCCACCCATCCTTACCCAGTATCCCTTCTTCAAGCCCACCACTTCAGACTGTGTATTGTGTATGAGTTTACCTTCTGTTCCAACCATTGAAGTGAATCAGGTATTCTGGGACTCGCTTTCCACGTTCATCTTTGCCAATTACAACATCGACGACCTAAAACATACAATTCCAGAAATMAARGWTKGRMWGRYYRAGKCYYCKYYKKWKKYMWTKSCSWSWWKRAGYCAYCWYGCWAARYMWWCYCKWRAMTWWYCRAAKMWMACAMTWKMKKWTSYSMKRYSKTWYSTWAWSTWARYWKAKKWWKSMYWTMGRMSWWMSTAYRTWYTMMRKRMMYKKRWYRYSYMWGGCTYYRTYWKYTMWYRTSKRSKMYRSTTYKARWSASSSTWGSTYWRMWWKYRTKARGCTAMSTWYWTTKYCSMRWSMTSRWWKYRMWMKYSYCWYMRMWMWTMAKKGTTAKRMRRAYCMWRWMKGMWSYSTWYWTGTWYRYYCWYRMAYRMWMKMKWYAAWYTAMSKSCMASSWYKRTMSMWWYKKWARAWKKRSMSSKMAYKRTYGCWACAYKWWYRYCYGKMYRAGCKARTARWGKWMGSCTKSWMRWTYSCAWKAAKRWACKKGMRWYCYGRKKMTWWMSKTYYRKMCYWWRMTMKSKRWWWRKMKKSKTAMKWKGRWWYSSYWKCMRMYMCSMYKRWMCWYWSGTRWGRCRYGKWYRWWSKWAMKAKSYRKARSTCMYWCMMYSCTWCWGTYMTSMYTKWYGBRATAWKAAKTMYKKATRAWYWRMWWRMMYYKTWSKYTYRMGMATKAYMRRKMWYAKKSRYYKKAWKKWKWTGMRTYYYKAWRSSYTSKWWTARCWMKSCWRSWMASKGRAKWRWAMCRRTRGTKMYYWCAYSWWSSKAWRWWKSMWRMRWTRKTKSWMTYRMMWAMRTWWKMTWSYMTCKSSMMSYYWWCAMWMGWRRMTRWRWSCMWMSWGGAYWMMAYYRWTCWMMKCCCSSSYSTRCWTWWSRRRMTCKRWGCSYGSKMGWYWSSAYYSYMSTSSWRSAKKKYKWRKTMYASKRMMRSCRWGSKSYSKWSTKWRCAAASGYYTCRMTYAWAYYYATWTMSWYYTMMSGRRKMMKSWSYACMCKMRAYAKYWAWKCYMWARAMWYAWTMWCRAGRWMYGMSCMTCSMMMARMCKSWWSWYWTWAKKWSWKCKTYAAMWYYSCASKYMYYMGCMMKKYRWWTMSWYWMWTYKRCKWWKWAWMARTMSMYMMWRATYRAMKRKTWSRWWWWATAYAMRYWYKYWRTSTCRWTYTWYRWKATWWWTWWKMKYKRWAKYMWTWARRKGRWYRWAMTKAYKWRRGRMWCAKRAAAWAWWKMRRTRTSCSWYRSRGKSKMRMRWTYKWWTRWKWRWSAWYWWGSKAKKYWYAWSARMWWYKMWMGGTMRWMWWRSRYAWWYWTTACTKYYKMTTTWTWTWMWMTMTMRGACTCTCTTTCTATATATATTTTTTATAGCTTACAGTTTATTCGCTGTTAGTCAGCACCGCTACACTGAATAATATTCTCTGGGTGTGCGCCAGCTCATGCTTTTTATTACATATTGCAAACAAAAACTTTTTGATAGGGTTCAGATGGTGAATGTTTACTCAGCTTAACGAGGCTCATTATTTTCTACATTTGGAGACCGAACTAGCACCATTTCAGTTTTCAGATGAAAAAACAGAGAGCGAGATAGTGTGAGAGAGACTCTGAAGGAAATCCCTCTTCTTATGGCCTAGTTGCATTTGTGTGTATGATGCCTTGTATGCTAAACCGCTTATCAGTGCAAGTGTGTGCTTTTTTTCATTCTGACAGAAACCATCAGGCTATCTCTGCTGTCACTTCTGTCACCACACTGATGTGTGACATGAATAAGACCTACATTCACTGTGCAATTCTAATGAGTGATACATTTAGCTCAGTCAACTCACAAGGTCAGGATTGTATGTCATAGCCTACTTAATTAGCCTAACACACTACATATGTTTACTTTTGGCCAGAGTAGGTTACTGATGAAGTAGGCTACCTGTTTCTTGCCTTATGGCTAGACAAGAGACAGACTTCTCCAATTATAATGAATTAGAGCAGAACAGTTTCTTTGTTAAACATTTTTACTCTTCCTATAACAGCCAATTGGACTGATATTATCTATAAACACATTTTTATAAAAGTGTTTTAGAATCATATTTGGTTTCTAGTGGCTGATGCCCACTAAAGTATATTAGAAACCATTCTACTTAGTCCCAACCCAGCACCCCTCTCATCCTAATTTAACCCCTGCAGGCTGTTTTAGTCCCATTACTCTATTAATAAAATATGTGGTTTTAATAGTTTATAGCTCAAACCATTCGGACACTACAGACGTTTTTGTAAAAAGACCCCGACCCATCACAAACACCAAACACCGCTCTAGCTCAGCCCCTGTTAATCACACAGACTAATGGTTGGTATCTACACATCCAGAATAAATAGACGGATCCAATGTTACAACTATGTTTAAAAGGGGTTAGAAGTCCAAAACGTGCCTGGGTTACTGTGGGACTCATTGGGTTAACATGGGGGAGCTGACATGCACATGCATGTGTGATGATGATTTCTACCTCTGGTACACACCAACCATATAGTCATATGTCTGGTTTCAGTACTGGGGCCCCTTTTACAACCCCTGCAGCCGTGAGGTAGAGCAGCAACAGATTGCTTCTTTCTGACTCCTTCTCACCAATCTCTATCCCTCTATCTACACTACTGCGCTTTTACCATTCTTTGCAATTTTTATTTTATTTAACCATTATTTAACTAGAAAAGTCAGTTAAGAACAAATTCTTATTGACAATGGTGGCCTAACCCGGCCAAACCCTAACCCGGACGACACTGGGCAAATTGTGCGCCACCTTATGGGACTCCCAATCACGGCCGGTTGTGATACAGCCTTCAATCGAACCAGGGTCTGTAGTGACGCCTCTAGCGCTGAGATGCAGTGCCTTAGACCGCTGCGCCACTCGGGACCCCAAAATGATGAGAAGGGATGGATAATTGCCTTGCTTGTGTGTGTATGTGTGTGTGTGTACATGCGTGCAGGCCTGCCTTTCTGCGTACGTGCATGCGTATGTTCATTCATGTATATGCATGCATGCGTGTGTACCTGCGTGTATGTGTGTGTGAAGGTATGGGGAAAATGGTGCCTCATGGGAGACTGGAGGAGGGGGTTGCCCTGATAAAGCTGCTTATGAAGCTGCACTGCATGACACTGATAACAGCTCAGTCAGATTTGACCAGCCTAAAAACAGACAGGGGGAACGGATGAGATAAAGAGAGAGTGATTCACAAAGAATTTGAAAACGCTGGGGCTCCTCCCTTTTGCACACCACTACAGCACTCTATATAGAGATAATGTGACGTTTGAAATGTTTTTTTTCCTTTGGAACCTCTGTAAGTGTAATGTTTACTGTTAATTTGTATTGTTTATTTCACTCTTGTTTATTATCTATTTCACTTGCTTTGGCAATGTTAACATATGTTTCCCATGCCATTAAAGCCCTTGAATTGAATTGAGAGAGAGTGAAAGCTGAGAGAATTATAGAAAGAGGAAGCCATGCCCCTATAACCCTGAGCTTCTCAAAAGACACCTACGAAATGTCTATTTACAATGTTAACACTAGTAGAGTTGAGTTGGAAGGAAGAGCCAAGTCTGAGCTCCTTCTGGCCCAACGTGCTGCATAGCAGCTAACCCATATATAGCAACATTGTGCCTGACAGTCTTTCTCACAACTTCTGAGAAACTTGTGGTGCGAAAATGTAGAGAGCAAGATAATCAGACCATGATTTTTATTTTGAGGGTAAGACACAAGCGCCATGTGCCCCAATGTAATGTAAAAATGTGAATTATAGTAGTATAGACTAGACTATAGGATTAATCCTCATTTATGGATTATGGCTTTAGGTCGATGATTAATCTTTATTCCATGTCCTCACTCGGCCATCTTTAGTTGTGCTTTATTAAAACAAAGTGAAAGTTAGGCTATGCAGCTATACATCACATAGGCCCAACATATGTAGGCTATACAATTAATTTATGATACAAACTTGAAAGATGCAGGTAAAGACCTGGGAAAGACACTTGTATGCACTGGTTTTGCTCATAGGAGCAACACGAGTGCGCAGTCTTAACAGCCCCAGGAGCGCATTGGACGGATTAGAGGAGCGGCGGCGAGGGTAATCAGCTGCGAAACTTCTCTCATCCTGCCGTCCGCTCTGACTACAGTTTGGGAATGAGCTGAGCTGCATGCATAATAACACGGCACTGAGAATTGGATTCATTTGCGCGCTCTCTATCTCTCGCTTTATCCGAACCAAGGCATTCTAACGATGACAGCATAAACACACGTGGACCAAGGGTTCACTGTAGGAGTATATTGATGTGACCTATCTCGTGGTTTGGTTCTTTATGGCGCTTAAACTAAACTTCTGAGAAAAGGGTTTTAAAAAACGCTGCTGCGTTTGTGCAGAGGGGAGATAGAGATGTCATCTGGTCAAGGACTACTGAACGTCTTCTCCTGCTCCACTCCAGCCTCCAAAGCCATCTCCAAAAGGAAGTTGCGACAAACTCGGAGCCTGGACCCTGATATTATAAGGACATGTGGCACAGAGACAGATGGAACCCATGGGGACCGCTTGGGGTTACCGGGTTTGCGCGTTGAGGAGGCAGGTGCGTTTTCATCCTCGCCAAGCTCCCCTGAGCACCCGGTTGCGTTGAAATRAYATCCCCGMTCCAYAAATCTRAGGGTGAAACAACCCCTTTCGTCTTTATCTGGTCCCTCCACACCCTTGGACCTCTCCCCGACATCAAACTTTCCCTTTYARTATGARGTGTCTGTGAGGGGCACAAAGCGGAATACCGCGTGGGATTTACCGTTTCTGGTGAGGAGCCCCAGCGTCACTCCAACTGGGAGCACGAACACATTATTCTCACCGCGGAGATGGCTTCAGAAGAAGCAGCAACAGTCCAGTTCTCACGCCTATGTCGTTTGGAAGTCTGAGGTAAATATGACGATGCGTGCACTCCACGCAATAAAAAAAAAGCCTTCATGATATTCAAGAGGAATGACATATTGACAACATACTTTTGTCTTTGAGGATTTACAGTGGCCTCAGAAAGTATTTACACCTCTTGACTTATCCGCATTTAGTTGTGTTACAGCCTGAATTTAACGTTGATTAAATTTAGATGTTGTGTCACTGGCCTACACACAATACCGCGAATTAGGTTTTTAGAAAAGTTGACAAATTAAAAAAATCAAAAGCTGAAATGTCTTTAGTCAATAAGTATTCAATACCTTTGTTAAGGCAAGGTACAGACACATGCATACGCACACATTGTGATATTGTTGTATAGTGGTATTGAACATTTTGTGTTGTGGATATGTGGTGGTGTAGGGATGTTATATAATTTACTGTTTTATCTTTAGCTCATTCAGTACAAACATAGGTCACTGTTTTATCTTTTGTTTTATATAAAATGTGGGTGCTTTGGTGTGTAGTGGGGGGGATCCCTAATAAATACAAAATACAAATACAGAATAAAAATATTCCAAAACATGTATCCTGATTGCAATAAGGCACTAAAATTAAACTGCAATACAATATGTATGTTTGGGGCAAAGAGTACCTGTCAGCGATTGGGTGCAGAGATGTAGCGGAGTCAGGCGCAGGACACAGGTTTGAGCAACACAACTGAGTTTACTCACAAAAATTCAAGCAAAATTCCAAATAGGAAAATACATACAAACTAACACCTACAACAACCACTAAGACACCAACAATCACAGACAGAACAGAAATGTATGCCAGAGGGTTAAATAAGGAACATGATATGGGAATTGAAACCAGGTGTGTGTAATACAGACAAAACAAAACGAAAATGAAACATGGATCGGTGGTGACTAGAAAGCCGGTGACTTCGACCGCTGAACACCACCCGAACAAGGAGAGGGGCCGACTTCGGTGGAAGTCGTGACAGTACCCCCCCCCCCTTGACGCGCGGCTCCAGCAGCGCGCCGACACCGGCCTTGGGGAAGACCCGGAGGACGGGACGCGGGCGATCCGGGTGGAGACGGTGAAACTCCTGTAGCAATGAAGGATCTAGGATGTCCTCCACCGGTACCCAGCATCTCTCCTCCGGACCGTACCCCTCCCACTCCACGAGGTACTGAAGGCCCCTCGCCCGATGCCTTGAGTCCATGATGGCTCGTACGGTATACACCGGGACCCCCTCGATGTCCAGAGGGGGCGGAGGAACCTCCCGCACCTCAGACTGCTGGAGCGGACCAGCCACCACCGGCCTGAGGAGAGACACATGGGACGAGGGGTTAATACAATAATCAGGGGGGGAGTTGTAACCTATAACAAACCTTGTTCAGTCTCCTCAGGACTTTAAATGGCCCCACAAACCGCGGACCCAGCTTCCGGCAGGGCAGGTGAAGGGGCAGGTTTCGGGTCGAGAGCCAGACCCGATCCCCCGCCTCACTGCGGTCGCGGTCGGCACTCTCCTTTTTCCTCCTGACGGCCCGTTGTAGCCGCACATGGGCAGCGTTCCATCAGTCCAAATGAGGAAAGGGTGTTAAGCCCCCTCAAGCCAATGCCTCCACACCTTCAGAGCCTTGACAACAGCCAACAGCTCCCGGTCCCCCACATCATAGTTTCGCTCCGCCGGGCTGAGCTTCTTCGAAAAGAAAGCACAGGGGCGGAGCTTCGGTGGCGTACCCGAGCACTGAGACAGCACAGCTCCTATCCCAGCCTCGGACGCGTCCACCTCTACTATGAATGCCAAGGAGGGATCAGGATGAGCCAGTACGGGAGCCGAGGTAAACAGAGCCTTCAGGTGACCAAAAGCCCTGTCCGCCCCAGCTGACCACTGCAGTCGCACCGGTCCCCCCTTCAGCAAGGAGGTAATGGGAGCCGCTACCTGACCAAAACCCCGGATAAACCTCCGGTAGTAGTTGGCAAACCCTAAGAACCGTTGCACCTCCTTTACCGTGGTTGGAGTCGGCCAATTACACACGGCTGAAATTCGGTCATTTTCAATCTCCACCCCTGACGCGGATAAGCGGTACCCTAGGAAGGATACGGACTGTTGGAAGAACATACATTTCTCCGCCTTGACGTATAGGTTCATGTTCCAACAGTCGACCAAGCACCCTGCGCACAAGGGACACATGCTCGGCGCGAGTAGTGGAGTATATTAGAATGTCATCTATATACACCACTACACCCTGTCCGTGCAGGTCCCTGAAAATCTCATCCACAAAGGATTGGAAGACTGATGGAGCATTCATTAACCCCCCCCCCGGATACGCACCAGGTTGTAAGTGCTCCTGAGGTCCAATTTTGTGAAGAAGCGCGCCCCGTGCAATGACTCTGTCATACTGGCGATGAGAGGTAGCGGGTAACTGTATTTTACCGTAATCTGATTTAAACCTCGATAGTCAATACACGGGCGTAAACCTCCATCCTTCTTCTTCACAAAAAAGAAACTCGAGGAGACAGGTGAAGTGGAAGGCCGAATGTATCCCTGTCCCAGAGATTTGGCGACATATGTTTCCATAGCCTACCAGAAGATTTATCGCCCAATCCCCCTGTCGATGGGGTGGTAATTGGGTCGCCTTCTTTTTACAGAAGGCGAGTGCCAAATCGGCATATTCGGGGGGAATGTGCATGGTGGAAACCTGGTTTGGACTTTCCACCGTAGTGGCACATAAGGAAACACCTACAAACCTCCCTGAACACTGACAGGACCATCCCTCGAGAGCCCTCTGTTGCCATGAAATAATAGGATTATGAGAGGCCAACCAGGGAAGCCCCAACACAACAGGAAACGCAGGAGAGTCGATCAGGAAGAGACTAATTCTCTCCTCGTGACCCCCCTGCGTTATCATAGCAATGGGAGCTGTGACCTCCCTAATTAGCCCCGACCCCAAAGGACGACTATCTAAGGCATGTACAGGGAAGGGAACATCAGCAGGAACAATAGGGATCCCTAATCTATGTGCCAAGGAGCGGTCAATAAAGTTCCCAGCTGCGCCTGAATCTACTAGCGCCTTATGCTGGGAATGCGGGGAAAACTCAGGAAATTCTATAGGTAACCACATGTGTGCAACAGGGGGCTCTGGGTGAGTTGTGTGCCTACTCACCTGGGATGACCCACCAGTGCTCCGCCTGCTACCTCGACTTTCTGGAGAACCACCCCAGCACCGACCAGCAGTGTGCCCTCTGCTGCCACAGCTGGTGCAGGGAATGATCCCCCCTCCGGCCCCCCTCATAGCAGCCCCTCCCAACTCCATCGGTGTTGGATCCAAGGTGCTGGGAAATGGAACGGACCCCAATCCGGACGTCCGCGCGAGGCCAACAGGTTATCCAGCCGGATAGACAAGTCCACCAGCTGGTCCAGGTTGAGAGTGGTGTTCCTGCAGGCTAGCTCCCTACGAACGTCCTCTCGTAAACTACACCTGTAATGGTCGATCAGGGCCCGCTCATTCCATCCCGCACCAGCGGCCAGAGTTCTGAAGTCCAGTGCGAACTCTTGAGCGCTCCTCATCCCCTGTCTCAGATGGAACAATCGCTCTCCCGCCGCTCTACCTTCAGGTGGATGATCAAAAACTGCCCGGAAGCGGCGGGAGAAGTCCTCGTAGTCATCCAGAGTCGGACGTTCCCTTCCCCAGATGGCGTTGGCCCACTCCAGGGCTTTTCCAGTCAGGCAGGAGATGAGGGCGCTCACTCTCTTGCGTCCCGAAGGGGCCGGCTGAACAGCTGACAGGTAGAGCTCCAGCTGGAGTAGGAACCCCTGGCACCCGGCAGCTGTTCCGCGAGAGCTGAATCCCACTGGGTGCTGACGACGGAGGGGTGGACATCGGTGTAAGTTGAGGTGCGGGCGGAGGTGATGATGTTGGATTTAGAACAAGGAGAGGGGCCGACTTCGGCGGAAGTCGTGACAGTACCACTCTTCGTATTTTTAAGCATGGCGATGTCCGCATCATGTTATGGATATGCTTGTCATCGGCAAGGACTAGGGAGTGTTTTTAGGATAAAAATAAACGGAATAGACACTGGGAGACAGATTTACCTTTCATCAGGGCAATTACCTAAAACACAAGGCCAAACATACACTGGAGTTGCTTACCAAGACGACCTTGAATGTTCCTAAGTGGCCTAGTTACAGTTTTGACTTAAATCGACTTGAAAATGTATGGCAAGTTATAAATGGCTTTCTAGCAATGATCAACAATCAACTTTATTTTTTTATTTTTTATTTCACCTTTATTTAACCAGGTAGGCAAGTTCTCATTTACAATTGCGACATGGCCAAGATAAAGCAAAAGCAGTTTGATACATACAACAACACAGAGTTACACATGGAGTAAAACAAACATACAGTCAATAATACAGTAGAAAAATAAGTCTATATACAATGTGAGCAAATGAGGTGAGATAAGGGAGGTAAAGGCAAAAAAAGGCCATGGTGGCGAAGTAAATACAATATAGCAAGTAAAACACTGGAATGGTAGATTTGCAGTGGAAGAATGTGCAAAGTAGAAAATATAAATAATGGGGTGCAAAGGAGCAAAATAAAAATAAATAAATACAGTAGGTGAAGTGGTAGTTGTTTGGGCTAAATTATAGATGGGCTATGTACAGGTGCAGTAATCTGTGAGCTGCTCTGACAGCTGGTGCTTAAAGCTAGTGGGGGAGATAAATAAGTGTTTCCAGTTCAGAGATTTTTGTATTTCGTTGCAATCATTGGCAGCAGAGAACTGTAAGGAGAGGCGGCCAAAGGAGGAATTGGTTTTGGGGATGACCAGAGAGATATACCTGCTGGAGCGCGTGCTACAGGTGGGTGCTGCTATGGTGACCAGCGAGCTGAGATAAGGGGGGACTTTACCTAGCAGGGTCTTGTAGATGACCTGGAGCCAGTGGGTTTGACGACGAGTATGATGCGAGGGCCAGCCAACGAGAGTGTACAGGTCGCAGTGGTGGGTAGTATATGGGGCTTTGGTGACAAAAGGATGGCACGTGATAGACTGCATCCAATTGATTGAGTAGGTTATTGGAGGCTATTTTGTAGATGACATCGCCGAAGTCGAGGATCGGTAGGATGGTCAGTTTTACGAGGGTATGTTTGGCAGCATGAGTGAAGGATGCTTTGTTGCGAAATAGGAAGCCGATTCTAGATTTAACTTTGGATTGGAGATGTTTGATGTGAGTCTGGAAGGAGAGTTTTACAGTCTAACCAGACACCTAGGTATTTGTAGTTGTCCACATATTTAAGTCAGAACCGTCCAGAGTAGTGATGCTGGACGGGCGGGCAGGTGCAGGCAGCGATCGGTTGAATAGCATGCATTTAGTTTTACTTGTATTTAAGAGCAGTTGGAGGCCACGGAAGGAGAGTTGTATGGCATTGAAGCTCGTCTGGAGGGTTGTTAACACAGTGTCCAGAAGGGCCAGAAGTATACAGAATGGTGTCGTCTGCGTAGAGGTGGATCAGAGACTCACCAGCAGCAAGAGCGACATCATTGATGTATACAGAGAAGAGAGTCGGCCCAAGAATTGAACTCTGTGGCACCCCATAGAGACTGCCAGAGGCCGGACAACAGGCCCTCCGATTTGACACAAAGAAAGGGGTCAGATTGTCTAGCCCGGCTGATTTGTAGGGGTCCAGATTTTGCAGCTCTTTCAGAACATCAGCTGACTGGATTTGGGAGAAGGAGAAATGGGGAAGGCTTGGGCGAGTTGCTGTGGGGGGTGCAATGCTGTTGACCGGGGTAGGGGTAGCCAGGTGGAAAGCATGGCCAGCCGTAGAAAAATGCTTATTGAAATTCTCAATTATAGTGGATTTATCGGTGGTGACAGTGTTTCCTGTCCTCAGTGCAGTGGGCAGCTGGGAGGAGGTGTTCTTATTCTCCATGGACTTTACAGTGTCCCAGAACCTGTTTGAGTTTGTGTTGCAGGAAGCAAATTTCTGCTTGAAAAAGCTAGCCTTGGCTTTTCTAACTGCCTGTGTATATTGGTTTCTAGCTTCCCTGAAAAGTTGCATATCACGGGGGCTGTTCGATGTTAATGCAGAACGCCATAGGATGTTTTTGTGTTGGTTAAGGGCAGTCCGGTCTGGAGAGAACCAAGGGCTATATCTGTTCCTGGTTCTAAATTTCTTGAACGGGGCATGCTTATTTAAGATGGTGAGGAAGGCATTTAAAAAAAATAACCAGGCATCCTCTACTGACGGGATGAGATCAATATCCTTCCAGGATACCCCGGCCAGGTCGATTAGAAAGGCCTGCTCGCTGAAGTGTTTCAGGGAGCGTTTGACAGTGATGAGTGGAGGTCGTTTGACCGCTGACCCATTACGGATGCAGGCAATGAGGCAGTGATCGCTGAGATCTTGGTTGAAAACAGCAGAGGTGTATTTAGAGGGCAAGTTGGTTAGGATGATATCTATGAGGGTGCCCGTGTTTACGGCTTTGGGGTGGTACCTGGTAGGTTCATTGATAATTTGTGTGAGATTGAGGGCATCGAGCTTAGATTGTATGATGGCTGGGGTGTTAAGCATGTTCCAGTTTAAGTCGCCTAGCAGCACGAGCTCTGAAGATAGATGGGGGGCAATCAGTTCACATATGTCCAGAGCACAGCTGGGGGCAGAGGGTGGTCTATAGCAGGCGGCAATGGTGAGAGACTTGTTTTTAGAGAGGTGGATTTTTAAAAGTAGAAGTTCAAATTGCTTGGGTACAGACCTGGATAGTAGGACAGAACTCTGCAGGCTATCTTTGCAGTAGATTGCAACASCGCCCCCTTTGGKCGTTCTATCTTGTCMGAAAATGTTGTAGTTAGGAATGGAGATTTCAGAATWTTTGGTGGTCTTRCTAAGCCAGGATTCAGACACGGCTAGAACATCCGGGTTGGCAGAGTGTGCTAAAGCAGTGAATAAAACAAACTTAGGGAGGAGGCTTCTAATGTTAACATGCATGAAACCAAGGCTATTACGGTTACAGAAGTCATCAAAAGAGAGCGCCTGGGGAATAGGAGTGGAGCTAGGCACTGCAGGGCCTGGATTCACCTCTACATTACCAGAGGAACAGAGTAGGATAAGGGTACGGCTAAAAGCTATGAGAATTGGTCATCTAGGACGTCTGGAACAGAGAGTAAAAGGAGCAGGTGTCTGGGTGCGATAAAATAGCTTCAAGGTATAATGTACAGACAATGGTATGGTAGGATGTGAATACAGTGGAGGTAAACCTAGGCATTGAGTGATGATGAGAGAGATATTGTCTCTAGAAACATCATTGAAACCATCATCGCATGTGTGGGTGGTGGAACTGAAAGGTTGGATAAGGTATAATGAGCAGGGGTAGAGCTTGAAGAATAAAAAAAAAAAAAAAAAGTGCAAATATAAGGTGATTCTATCATGTAAAGACTCAGGGTTGTGAATAATTATGTAAATTAGATATTTCTGTATTTCATTTTCAAAAAATTTGCAAAAATGTCTAAAGACATCTTTTCACTTTGTCATGATGGGCTATTGTGTTTAGATGTGTAAAAAAATAAGAAGATTTAATCCGTTTTGAATTCAGGCTGTACCACAACAAAATGTGTAACAACTTAAGGGGTATGAAGACTTTCTGAAGGCGCTGTATAACGTTCCGGAGTAGGCCTCTTGTTTATATTTCCATTTCTTGTCTTTTGATAATTAGAGATTATTTGTTTAATATTTTCATAGTTAATAGGAGAGAGTGCCTGCAATATTAGGCCTTCCAAATGAAGCGTGCATGTAACAGCGTCTGCAGAGTGTCTGCAGCAGTCAGACCCATAATGAAATCCTTACAAAAACATACTTGGGACTTATTTTTAGCTGCGGCTTTATTGGCTGCATATTTGGCAGCTGTCCACATGCTCCAGTCTAGTTGAAAGGTGTAATGATGTTTTCCCCCCCCCCCATCTCTTGTGGACTCCCTTGCTATCTGGGATCCTTAGGACGCTCATACCTGAAGTTTACATTTGAAATGGTTAAGGTAAGGGCTAAAGTTAGTGTTAGGTAAGGGAGGCTGCTTTAGGGAGGACGGCTCATAATAATGGCTGGAAAGGAGTTAATGGAATGGCATCAAACACATAGAAACCATGTGTTTGATGTATTTGATACCATTCCACCGATTCCGCTCCAGCCATTACAATGAGCCCGCCCTCCCCAATTAAGGTTCCACCAACCTCCTGTGGTTATGGTTAAGGTTAGGGTAAAGCAGGGCTCTCCAACCCTCTTCCCCTCCAACCCTAATATAGCGCACCTGATTCTAATAATTAGCTGGTTGATAAGCTGAATCAAGTTAGTTACAACTGGTGTTGGAGCGAAAACCTACAGGACGATAGCTCTCCAGGAACAGGGTTGGAGAGCCCTAGGGTAAATGGAGGGGTTAAGGTTAGGGTTAGGGTTGGGACGTCCCAAGGATCCCGTGTAGCGCTAACCCTGGAATTACGCTCATGTAGCGATGCTTTGGCAGCACGTGACAACGCGTTTTGATGGCACTGAGTTGGTTCTCACCAGTGTGAACTGAACTGTCACTGGGTCAAAAGACAGACACATGAAAAAAATTAGCTGTCTCACGATTTGCGGACCCTTCCCCATTATGTTGTTGTTCCCCAAACAGGGCAATGAATGTGACATAGACCTATGATTCAGGAAACTCAGTCAGTGTGAATGGTGGGAATTTCCTACAAGCCTGACTGTGATTGAATATAATATAATATAATTGAATTAAATGTGTATTTAAATCCATTAAACAGAGGCAACAATTATTATTTCCTTTTTTTGCTGACAGTTAAACTATGGTGACTTTGATGCTCTAGGATGCAGGAGTAGAGGCAGTATCTTTCCTGTGACTGGTATTATCCCTTCGAGCTACACTACACTAAGTGTACACCTGCCCGTCGAACATCTTATTCCAAGTCATGGGCATTAATATGGAGTTGGTCCCCGCTTTGCTGCTATAACAGTATCTACTCTTCTGGGAAGGCTTTCCACTAGATGTTGGAACATTGCTGCGGGTACTTGCTTCTATTCAGCCATAAGAGCATTAGTGAGGTCGGGAACTGATGTTGGGCGATTAGGCCTGGCTCGCAGTCGGCATTCCAATTAATCCAAAAGGTGTTCGATGGAGTTGAGGTCAGGGCTCTTTACAGGCCAGTCAAGTTCTTCCACACCAATCTCGACAAATTATTTCTGTATGGATTTCGCTTTGTGCACAGGGAATTTTCATGCTGGATCAGGAAAAGGCCTTCCCCAAACTGTTGCCACAATGTTGGAAGCACAGAATCGTCTACAATGTCATTGTATGCTGTAGGTTTAATATTTCCCTTCACTGGAACTAAGGGGCCTTGCCCGAACCATGAAAAACAACCCCAGACCTTTATTCTTCCTCCAACAAACTTTACAGTTAGCACAATGCAATCGGCAGGTGTCGTTCTTCTGGCATCCGCCAAACCCAGATTTGTCCGTTGGACTGCCCAATGGTGAAGCGTGATTCATCACTCCAGAGAACGCGTTTCCATTGCTCCAGAGTTCAATGGCGGCGATCTTTACACCACTCAAGCCAATGCTTGGCATTGCACATGGTGATCTTAGGCTTGTGTGTGGCTGCTCGGCCATGAAGCTCCCGACGAACAGTTATTGTGCTGACATGACTTCCAGAGGCAGTTTGGAACTCGGTAGTGAGTGTTTCAACCAAGGACAGACAATTGTTACGCGTTTCAGCACTTGGCGGTCCCGTTCTGTGAGCTTGTGTGGCATACCACTTCGCGTCTGAGCCGTTGTTGTGCCGAGACGTTTCCAATTCATAATAACAGCACTTACCGCTTACAGGCAGCTCTAGCAGGGCAGAAATTAGTTGGAAAGGTGGCATCTTATGACAGTGCCACGTTGTTTAAAATACTCAATTCCAAAACCAACATGTCAGGTTTGCTATGTTTGCTACAGAAAGGACAGGTAGTTAGTTCATCATTACCAGAGGTTCTAAACTAGTTGACATCAACAGCATGTGATGTAACGTATAAAGTATTTTGGGTCTCTGATTCAGTTGGGGCGATGAAATGTGTGTTTGATCTGCTATCTATTATCTCTAGAAGGCTCCTTTGAAGTCTACAATTAATCGTCTACCTGGGTGTAATTGGGTGTTGCCTCATTGGGTGTGTAATTTCTCAACCAATCAATAAATCAATCAAATGTATTCATCAAACCATTTTTACATCAGCAGATGTCACAAAGTGCTTATATAGAAACCCAGCCTAAAACCCTAAGGGTACCTATTGAAAGTACAGGGAACATTAATTGTAAACCGAAACTGGCAAAGGTGGTTTGGGATTCATGGTTTTTGGATCACTCCCAAGTCCTATCATATTATACACTAACAAGGTCGTAACTCTGTTTTTGGATACCCTACCACTGCATACATTATGTATCATTGAGATAAAGCAGGGTTGCTTCTTCTTCTCCACAATATTCAGATACGGTAGTGGTAGCCCACTAGTCTATTCCTACAGACGCTGGCAAGCACAACTAGTGGATACATGCTGTAGTGTATTCAGTTTTTTCCAACATGTTTTTATCATATCATATTTTGTTTTGTAGCTTGCTTATCTTGTCATAAATTGCCATTTGACAGTCTATCTTTGGATTCCCTTAGTGGGTGTTGGGTGTTTATTAGCGGGTGTTGATTCTGTATTGATTCTGTGTCAGATAGGCCTAATGAAATCACAAGATACCGAATGGAAAATTTCGACCAACTACTCTGCTAAGAGATTCCGAGTAGAGTAATTATTATTGTCCGATGTGATCCACGAACAGGAAGTGAAACCAGTTTGTTGACGTTTGTGAGGAACCAGAAGGTTCAGGACCTATTTTTGGACATCACTTCCATTAATGGTTTAAGAGTGAACGAGTGGAAAGAAGAAAAAGGGGGGAAGAGAAGGAGAAAAGCAGTAGCTAGGGTGTCTTAGTTTATCTTATTGAGTAATTCTACTAAAGACACCAGCTTGAAGCTTCAGTCAGGCTAAAACAAGAAAAGGCCATTACTGGACAGTATGTTTACTGTTTATGTTCCGTTGTTGCTAAGTAGGCCTGAGACTCATCCAGGCATATATTATTTAATTTAATGCACATTCTGTACAGTATAGCATATGAAGAGTTTATTTCCAATATGCTTTATCCACCTATTTTTCACATTTGTGTTTTTTCATCTGAAGTTATTGCTAATGGGTGCCTTCACGTGTGTGTCATATTACTGTTCTCAAATTTTAAATTCATAGATTTTAGATGTGTGTAAGAAATAGTTTTATTTTTGGCAAAACGCTATATATACATTGTTTAGCTGGAATGGAATGTTCGTATCCTGTATATTTGACTGTGATATGTGGTTGTCTCACCTAGCTATCTTAAGATGAATGCACTTACTGTAAGTCGCTCTGGATAAYAGCATCTGCTAAATGACTAAAATGTAAAATATAAATGTTTTACATGCAAATCTCATATTACTGTATTTAATGATATACTGTATCAACAAAAAWATATATATATTTTAAACATTGATGTCAATTTCTTTTGTCTTATTTGCTACATTTAACTGTGTAAAACATATCAAAACTACTTATATCTCTGAGTGATGCGGACATAAAGCATTTTGAAAATAATATGATTATTTCTCCCTCTGATATGAAACCATGAAGTGATAGATTTTAAGCAAATACTGTACATGACTGTCATTGAACAACTCCATGCCATAGGAAAAAAAACACACCAATCTCTTTTATAATTTCTTAAAACAATAAAAGCTAATTTACCAACATCTCTGAAAAATTGCTATATAGCGTTTTGGAATGAAACTCTTCATATAGTTCTGGTTGGAGCATGTGCATGTCACTGATATGTCCACATCATACTCATTTAGTATAAGTATGTATTAATTTAGTTACTAGACGTTATCTCAAAGAGTTATTCACAAATTGGCACCATGTTGTTATCCCTTCGCTCCTTACTTGTGATTTATACTGGCAACCCTTTTAGCTGCAGTTACCTAATGGCTTCTTCCCACTCCTATAAGGTGACAGTAGAATAACATTACCGAGTATTACTGATATACAGTTGAAGTCGGAAGTTTACATACACCTTAGCCAAGTACATTTAAACTCAGTTTTTCACAATTCCTGACATTTAGTCCTAGTAAAAATGGCCTGTCTAAGGTCAGTTAGGATGACCACTTAATTTTAAGAATGTGAAATGTCAGAATAATAGTAGCGAGAATGATTTATTTCAGCTTTTATTTCTTTCATCACATTCCCAGTGGGTCAGAAGTTTACATACACTCAATTAGTATTTGGTAGCATTGCCTTTAAATTGTTTAACTTGGGTCAAATGTTTCAGGTAGCCTTCCACTAGCTTCCCACAATAAGTTGGGTGAATTTTGGCCCATTCCTCCTGACAGAGCTGGTGTAACTGAATCAGGTTTATAGGCCTCCTTGCTCGCACACGCTTTTTTCAGTTTCTGCCCACACATTTTCTATAGGATTGAGGTCAGGGCTTTGTGATGGCCACTCCAATACCTTGACTTTGTTGTCCTTAAGCCATTTTGCCAAAACTTTGGAAGTATGCTTGGGGTCATTGTCCTTTGGAAGACCCATTTGCGACCAAGCTTTAACTTCCTGACTGATGTCTTGAGATGTTGCGTCAATATATCCACATCATTTCCCTCCTCATGATGCAGTCTATTTGCACCAGTCCCTCCTGCAGCAAAGCACCCCACAACATGATGCTGCCACCCCCGTGCTTCACGGTTGGGATGGTGTTCTTCGGCTTGCAAGCCTCCCCTTTTTCCTCCAAACATAACAATGGTCACTATGGCCAAACAGTTCTATTTTTGTTTCATCAGACCAGAGGAAATTTCTCCAAAAAGTACGATCTTTGTCCCCCATGTGCAGTTGCAACCGTAGTCTGGCTTTTTTATGGCGCTTTTGGAGCAGTTGCTTCTTCCTTGCTGAGCGGCCTTTCAGGTTATGTTGATATAGAACTCATTTTACTGTGGATATACAGTTGAAGTCAGAAGTTTACAAACACTTAAGTTGGAGTCATTAAAACTAGTTTTTCAATTACTCCACAATTTCTTGTTAACAAACCATATCTACTTTGTGCATGACACAGTAATTTTTCCAACAATTGTTTACAGACAGATTATTTAACGTATAATTCACTGTATCACAATTCCAGTGGGTCAGAAGTTTACATACACTAAGTTGACTGTGCCTTTAAACAGCTTGGAAAATTCCAGAAAATTATGTATTGGCTTTAGAAGCTTCTGCTAATTGACATAATTTGAGTCAATTGGAGGTGTACCTGTGGATGTTTTTCAAGGCCTACCTTCAAACTCAGTGCCTCTTTGCTTGACATCATGGGAAACTCAAAAGAAATCAGCCAAGACATCAGAAAAAAAATGTAGACCTCCACAAGTCTGGTTCATCCTTGGGAGCAATTTCCAAATGCCTGAGGTACCTATGTTTCATCTGTACAAACAATAGCAAGTATAAACACCATGGGACCACGCAGCCGTCATACCGCTCAGGAAGGAGACGCATTCTGTCTCCTAGAGATGAACGTACTTTGGTGCGAAAAGTGCAAATCAATCCCAGATAAACAGCAAAGGACCTTGTGAAGATGCTGGAGGAAACAGGTACAAAAGTATCTATATCCATAGTAAAACGAGTCCTATATCGACATAACCTGAAAGGCCGCTCAGCAAGGAAGAAGCCACTGTTCCAAAACCACCATAAAAAAGCCAGACTACGGTTTGCAACTGCACATGGGGTCAAAGATCGTACTTTTTGGAGAAATGTCCACTGGTCTGGTGAAACAAAAATAGAACTGTTAGGCCATAATGCCTTGAGGGCAGAAACAAATGTGAATGGTTTATTTAGGCGAGAAATGTGATGGGTTACGTTTAGACATGTAATCCCAAATGTTTAATGTTCGGGTTTGCGGTGAGGTTAAGTTTGTGCAATCACTGTTAGTGTAAGATTGAATAAGYAAAACTACTCTGAGCTACAGGTTGGTTGATGCTCAGTGCCACATTAGTCAGTTTTCACAGTACAATGTATATGTTCTAGTCTAGCTGGCATAGACAGAGACAGACACACGGAGAGACATTCTCAAGTCAAGTGACCTAGAGAAGACCTCCTGTCAAAACAATCAAGACCATGTGTTCAAAGACCATTGATAACTGCCCGTACCTGTTCAAAGACTGCAGACTGCAGGTCTAACTGGATGCATGTGTTCAAAGAAGGTTAGGTAGATATACTGTACTGGACGTGTGCTGAGCGTGTCTCCTCAGTATAGTCATCGTGAGGTCTGTCTTCAGGCTACAGTGCTGTTTAGGCAAGTCCAGTTGATTGATCACACATTGTGATGGATCACACTGGGATCTTTTAGGAAAGGGTTTTGATTTCAACTCGATTTTGCCTAAAAGCTACCCCACCTTACACTCTGCACATACGCACGCACGCACACACGCACGCACGCCCGCCCGCCCGCACACACACACATTTTTTTTAAAGAGGGGAGTGACGATCTTGACAGAGACATCTCTGGAATGTTTTTCAGAGTGTGTGTAGTAGCGTCTGGATTGGTTCAACCTGCCATCCCTTTTGCCCACTTCACTTTTTCACGCAGTGCTGAATCGCAGCTCTGTCTTAGTTCGAAAATAAGTCTCAGTAAATGTCATCTGACAATTATTATTCCCTGGCCAGACTTCAATCAAATGATGAAGCTAATTGCAGAAAGAAGACAGTGCGTCTGCACGCCACACCAGCAGAAATAACTGGTTCGCATTTTTTCCCCTCACATACTTCTCCTTAGGGAAATCAACCGTGGATTTGCGTCTGCGAATCTTCTGCCGCTAGAGTTGTAATTTAATTTCACGCAGAATGTAATTTGTTGTGGTAGTTGCTATTGCTGACCGACACCATGCTATCTGGGTCAGATTGTTTTTTAGAGTTGTTGCTTGCATTTTATATCTCTATTATTTATCAGTCAATCACAGAGCATGGTCTTGATTGTTTTGACAGGAGGTCTTCTCTAGGTCACTTGACTTGAGAATGTCTCTCCGTGTGTCTGTCTCTGTCTATGCCAGCTAGACTAGAACATATACATTGTACTGTGAAAACTGACTAATGTGGCACTGAGCATCAACCAACCTGTAGCTCAGAGTAGTTTTRCTTATTCAATCTTACACTAACAGTGATTGSACAAACTTAACCTCACCGCAAACCCGAACATTAAACATTTGGGATTACATGTCTAAACGTAACCCATCACATTTCTCGCCTAAATAAACCATTCACATTTGTTTCTGCCCTCAAGGCATTATGGCCTAACAGTTCTATTTTTGTTTCACCAGACCAGTGGACATTTCTCCAAAAAGTACGATCTTTGACCCCATGTGCAGTTGCAAACCGTAGTCTGGCTTTTTTATGGTGGTTTTGGAACAGTGGCTTCTTCCTTGCTGAGCGGCCTTTCAGGTTATGTCGATATAGGACTCGTTTTACTATGGATATAGATACTTTTGTACCTGTTTCCTCCAGCATCTTCACAAGGTCCTTTGCTGTTTATCTGGGATTGATTTGCACTTTTCGCACCAAAGTACYTTCATCTCTAGGAGACAGAATGCGTCTCCTTCCTGAGCGGTATGACGGCTGCGTGGTCCCATGGTGTTTATACTTGCTATTGTTTGTACAGATGAACATGGTACCTTCAGGCATTTGGAAATTGCTCCCAAGGATGAACCAGACTTGTGGAGGTCTACATTTCTTTTCTGATTTCTTGGCTGATTTCTTTTGAGTTTCCCATGATGTCAAGCAAAGAGGCACTGAGTTTGAAGGTAGACCTTGAAGTACATCCACAGGTACACCTCCAATTGACTCAAATTATGTCAATTAGCAGAAGCTTCTAAAGCCATGACATCATTTTCTGGAATTTTCCAAGCTGTTTAAAGGCARAGTCAACTTAGTGTATGTAAACTTCTGACCCACTGGAATTGTGATACAGTGAATTATACGTTAAATAATCTGTCTGTAAACAATTGTTGGAAAAATTACTTGTGTCATGCACAAAGTAGATATGGTTTGTTAACAAGAKATTTGTGGAGTAYTTGAAAAACTAGTTTTAATGACTCCAACTTAAGTGTTTGTAAACTTCTGACTTCAACTGTATATCCACAGTAAAATGAGTTCTATATCAACATAACCTGAAAGGCCGCTCAGCAAGGAAGAAGCAACTGCTCCAAAAGCGCCATAAAAAAGCCAGACTACGGTTTGCAACTGCACATGGGGACAAAGATCGTACTTTTTGGAGAAATGTCCTCTGGTCTGATGAAACAAAAATAGAACTGTTTGGCCATAGTGACCATTGTTATGTTTGGAGGAAAAAGGGGGAGGCTTGCAAGCCGAAGAACACCATCCCAACCGTGAAGCACGGGGGTGGCAGCATCATGTTGTGGGGGTGCTTTGCTGCAGGAGGGACTGGTGCAAATAGACTGCATCATGAGGAGGGAAATGATGTGGATATATTGACGCAACATCTCAAGACATCAGTCAGGAAGTTAAAGCTTGGTCGCAAATGGGTCTTCCAAATGGACAATGACCCCAAGCATACTTCCAAAGTTTTGGCAAAATGGCTTAAGGACAACAAAGTCAAGGTATTGGAGTGGCCATCACAAAGCCCTGACCTCAATCCTATAGAAAATGTGTGGGCAGAACTGAAAAAGCGTGTGCGAGCAAGGAGGCCTATAAACCTGATTCAGTTACACCAGCTCTGTCAGGAGGAATGGGCCAAAATTCACCCAACTTATTGTGGGAAGCTAGTGGAAGGCTACCTGAAACATTTGACCCAAGTTAAACAATTTAAAGGCAATGCTACCAAATACTAATTGAGTGTATGTAAACTTCTGACCCACTGGGAATGTGATGAAAGAAATAAAAGCTGAAATAAATCATTCTCGCTACTATTATTCTGACATTTCACATTCTTAAAATTAAGTGGTCATCCTAACTGACCTTAGACAGGCCATTTTTACTAGGACTAAATGTCAGGAATTGTGAAAAACTGAGTTTAAATGTACTTGGCTAAGGTGTATGTAAACTTCCGACTTCAACTGTATATCAGTAATACTCTGTAATGTTATTCTACTGTCACCTTATAGGAGTGGGAAGAAGCCATTAGGTAACTGCAGCTAAAAGGGTTGCCAGTATAAATCACAAGTAAGGAGCGAAGGGATAACAACATGGTGCCAATTTGTGAATAACTCTTTGAGATAACGTCTAGTAACTAAATTAATACATACTTATACTAAATGAGTATGATGTGGACATATCAGTGACATGCACATGCTCCAACCAGAACTATATGAAGAGTTTCATTCCAAAACGCTATATAGCAATTTTTCAGAGATGTTGGTAAATTAGCTTTTATTGTTTTAAGAAATTATAAAAGAGATTGGTGTGTTTTTTTTCCTATGGCATGGAGTTGTTCAATGACAGTCATGTACAGTATTTGCTTAAAATCTATCACTTCATGGTTTCATATCAGAGGGAGAAATAATCATATTATTTTCAAAATGCTTTATGTCCGCATCACTCAGAGATATAAGTAGTTTTGATATGTTTTACACAGTTAAATGTAGCAAATAAGACAAAAGAAATTGACATCAATGTTTAAAATATATATATWTTTTTGTTGATACAGTATATCATTAAATACAGTAATATGAGATTTGCATGTAAAACATTTATATTTTACATTTTAGTCATTTAGCAGATGCTRTTATCCAGAGCGACTTACAGTAAGTGCATTCATCTTAAGATAGCTAGGTGAGACAACCACATATCACAGTCAAATATACAGGATACGAACATTCCATTCCAGCTAAACAATGTATATATAGCGTTTTGCCAAAAATAAAACTATTTCTTACACACATCTAAAATCTATGAATTTAACATTTGAGAACAGCATCTGACTGAAAAAGTGGACCCTAAGACAAACAAAATCCTAGAAGTGAAGATAGCATGTTATTGGATTTGTGTATGAAGGGGACTATTTGTTGGTTTATCAGGAGACACATTGACACACCATTCCCACAACTACTAGCCTGGTCCCAGATCTCTGTGCTCTTCTGACTCTTATCCTATGACAAGAAAGCACAAACAGATCATGGGCCAGGCTATACAACTAGTGCTAGCCCACCATCACCACTAGGCTACTGACTTTTGGCTTCTGCATTATCTCAAGATGGCTCCCTCAGGTGATACACAGAGTGAAGTGCTCCTGCTGTCTCTGTGAGAGAAACAGTGGAATGTCTATGCAGTAGAAAATCATACTATGATGATGTTTTACAGCTCGGAGAAATGAAAATAACCATCGTCTGTTCTCCCTGTCAGGAGAGGAAAACATTCAAAATTGTGGGTTTGTTCAAACACAGGAGTAAGATGCCACAAAGGGTTCCATGACAAATACGATCTGGCTGAGGGTGATCATTTAGTTAGTTTGTAATATTGAATGCTGGATTTTTGTACGATTTTCAGTGCTTTAAAACGTTTTTGGGTGCTATATTTCACAACTGTAGTGTGAAATGTATACTGTTTATTAGCAGTCATTTCACCAAACAAATGGAATTTCGGGGCATGGTTTTGGTTTATTATTTGTCTATATGGAAAGTGTTCTCTCCTTTGAGAAAAAGGGGTATCTACTGAAATAGAACCACATGTCAAGTAAACATGAATTTCCGTTGCCAAATCTCAGTGTCTGTTGCCAATTAAGTCTCTCCTACAAGGACTCACACGTTAATGTGGTCAGTCATGGGCAAAGCATGTATATGATTTAAGCCATTTCAAACCCTCACACTCCTCCAATATAAGTGTTTATACTGGGTATTGGGTTCATGAATTCAATTTATTTATTCATTTAGTTGAATATGAACTGTGGCAATCTGTTATACAAAGGCAAAATCTTCACATGGAGAAATTCACAAGTAATATATTTCAAACAGAGCTGGGCTTTCAGCCCATGTGAAATGGAATAGTAGCTTTGTAAGAGGCCCTCCATTCCCCTCAAGTCAATATCACTGATTACCATGTTTGTGGCTGTTCAGTAGAACACACATATAGACTACCTACACACTTGCTCAAGATCACAAAGCTTGGAGAGTTGGACTCACGTATTTTGCTCTACGGTTATTACCATCTTGCATGCCAACCGGGAGACTAGTTTAGAGGTGCTGCTGTTTCTCTGTGCCTCTGTTCATCTGTAATAGAGGGCCATACGGGCCGGCCCTTCTGCCAGCGGGACCTGTAGACTTCATCAGGCCGAGGAAGTCGAGCCGTTTTCATTTCCTGTCACTACTAGAGAATGAGCCTGAAGGAAGGAAGTGTTTTATAGGCCAGGTCTACTTCAGTCGGTCAGGAGGGTTTAATAAGATACATTCTATTTGACACACAAGTTGTATTTTATTTGTGATGTGAATTATATCTTATTTGGAGTGAGAAGCCTGAAAACAAGTGTCATTAACAAATGATTACAACTATAAGTCTTCATTTACCTTGTGCTTTAATTTCCATCTAGGATTTGTCTGTGTCAGACCTCTCTAACATCGGTACAGTTCTGCTCAAGTGAGATAAGATCGGCAGAAATGATTTGTGCATGTTTTTCGAGAACATGAAGTTTGGCATCTAGTTTCCGTTCGCATGCCGTTCCTACTGAGACTCAGTATCACTATGAGGGAGAAGAAATAAATCACTTTTAGGATGGGATTACCACTCCCACATCCAAGAATTTCATATTTTGTACTTAACTCTTTGAGATACAATAATTCCTAATACAGTCATTCCTAAAAAGGAGAAAGAAAAAGCGTTCTTGGGTGCTGTAGGTTATGTTTTACGTGTCCGAATCATTCCGTTTTTTTCTGTAGACTATTATAGTAGATGAGGGAATGAAGCTTGTCCATGGCTGCTTCCTGGACCCATGGCTGCTTCCTGGACCCATGGCTGCTTTCCAGCAACACTCATCCTTGGCTGCTTCCTAGCATCAGCCTCACTCGTCTTTGGCTGCTTCCTAGCTTCAGCCTCACTCGTCCACGGCTGCTTCCTGGACCCATGGCTGCTTTCCAGCAACACTCATCCTTGGCTGCTTTCTAGCTTCAGCCTCACTCGTCCACGGCTGTTTCCTGGCTTCAGCCTCATTCGTCCACGGCTGCTTCCTAGCTTCCACCTCACTCGTCCACGGCTGCTTCCTAGCTTCCGCCTCACTCGTCCACGGCTTCTTCCTAGCTTCCACCTCACTCGTCCACGGCTTCTTCCTAGCTTCAGCCCCAGAGAAGAGTGGAAGAGTTGTTTGGATTTCCAGTCCATTGATGCATGGGACCCTGACGAAAAAGGGTGACTGCCCACAATTCCCAATCCTCTCCTCTGGCTTCACACTCAGCTAAATTCCAGCTATTTCTTCTCAATTTTTTTCACCCTGCTTTCCCAGGCCTGTTGTTACCTAGAATAACCAAGGCAGTGGTGTCAGAAACACACAGTAGTCTGAATGGCATACGGACGTTTATGCTGTAGAACTACTAGGTCCCCTCCATTCAGTTATGTCTATAGGAGCCTTGGCTCACTGTTAGAAAGATAAATATGGGTCGTTTTGAATTCACCAATTTGATTGATGTTGTGATTGATCTAGATGGGAGGATACAGAGGCTTCAGTTGAATCCTATGTCGATATAGGATCATGCTGACATTTAATCAAGTCCACAGAATGAGCTTGTGGAATAAGTGACACAGTTATACCTAGCAACATTGTCCTGTTGCAGATTCCATATTCAGATGTTTGAATCAATTCGTAGCTAAACAAACTCTACAGACACCCTGTGATGTGGTTCAGTGTGTTCTTATCCAAGTGAACATAGAATCTAATGTACTGTTCCAGACAGCTCTCTGATTGACTTGGGTCAAAAGAGGGGTAAGTCAGTGTGAGGAGGCCCACGTGAAGAACCCAATTGGCCCAGCATTGTCCGGGTTTTGGCCGGTGTAGGCCATTATTGTAAATAAGAATTTGTTCTTAACTGACTTGCCTAGTTAAATAAAGGTTCAGTATGCATACTACCTCTATCATATTGAAACTGCTGATATTAGCCCACTACCACGTTCATGCTGCTACTTCTACTTGTACCACTAGCAATTGATACTGTTCCCACTACTTTTACTTATGTTGTCATTGGATACACATGTAATAACAACAGGCACACAGACCTCTCTACCTTACCCCTGGAGTGTTTCTCTCTCTCTCTCTCTTCTCCGCTCCCTCTCTCCGTTCTGCCTGTTCAGTGCTGTGACCTGACCTCTGGTTTCCGTGGCAGCCAACTGGGCTGGGCCCTCCTTCTCTTCCGTATCGTAGCGTTCTTCACTGCACTTAATCACATGGACGAAGCCTCACAAACAATCCTTAGTTGTGGGTCGAGAAATATCAGAGTCCGCCTTACTCATTGTTAAATCAAATAGTCCGGCTAACTGACAACCTCTATCCAGTTAAATGCACCCCACTGCTACCAGTACAATCCAAAACAAGCTAACTGCAACCCCTGTATAACAACATATAGCTAGACCCCAGCAATCGTTGCGCCCATATATCCTACCTGAACAGATCACAGAGTCTAACTAACTTGTCGTTCTTGTAGGCCTATCCATCCTAAGTAATGATGGGAGACTCTGTGAAACTCTGTGAACTTATGTGTCAGAGAGGCAGAGCCCAGCAGCTGAAGAATCTCCACATATAAACACAGGGACGTTGCAGAGCTAGTGAACTGACAAGACATTACTCAGCTAGGCTACAGTGTAGCTAACTCTATCGCTCCTGAGAGAGAGAGGACCTTATCAGTGTGTTCCCCCTTCACTCCCATTGGCCGGCAGAGCTCAGAGGAGACAGGTTTATCTGCTGTTGTACAGACTTGGTCTTGGAAATAATTAAGCAATAAGGCATGAGGGGGCGTGGTATATGGCCAATATACCACGGCTATGTGCTGCTCTTTGCACGACACAACGCGGAGTGCCTGGATACAGCCTTTAGCCGTGGTATATTGGCCATATACCACAAACTCCTGAGGTGCCTTATTGTTATCATAAATTGGTTACCAATGTAATTAGAGCAGTAAAAATACATGTTTTGTCATACCCGTGGTATACGGTCTGATATACCATGACGGTCAGCCAATCAGCATTCAAGGCTCGAACCACCCAGTTTATAATTTAAAATAACTCACAACTTTAGTAGGATTGTCATTAGAGACCATGACAAATTATTGTAGTAGCTATTGTAGCTTATACGTTATGTTATTACTAAAACATCCAACAGTAGCGGTGTCGAAGCAAGATGGCGTCCGATGTGAAACTGAAATGTCCACGGCTGCAGCCATGGCCTCTGCAGCTATTAATAGAAAATAGCTTCAGACTATTTTGTTGCTCTCCGGACGGCCTACGTTTGAGTAACAGGGCGATGGGTTTAGTGTGTGTGTGTGTGTGTGTCAACTATGTAGTCCAAATCAAATCAAATCAAATAAACTTTTATTTGTCACATACACATGGTTAGCAGATGTTAATGCGAGTGTAGTGAAATGCTTGTGCTTCTAGTTCCGACAATGCAGTAATAACCAACGAGTAATCTAACCTAACAATTTCACAACAGCTACCTTATACACACAAGTGTAAAGGGATGAAGAATATGTACATAAAGATAGAAGAATGAGTGATGGTACAGAACGGCATAGGCAAGATGCAGTAGATGGTATAGAGTACAGTATATACATATGAGATGAGTAATATAGGGTATGTAAACATTATATTAAGTGGCATTGTTTAAAGTGGCTAGTGATACATGTATTACATAAAGATGGCAAGATGCAGTAGGTGGTATAGAGTACAGTATATACATATGAGATGCGTAATGTAGGGTATGTAAACATTATATTAAGTGTCATTGTTTAAAGTGGCTAGTGATACATTTTTTGCATGTATGGCAGCAGCCACTCAATGTTAGTGGTGGCTGTTTAACAGTCTGATGGCCTTGAGATAGAAGCTTTTTTTCAGTTTCTCGGTCCCTGCTTTGATGCACCTGTACTGACCTCGCCTTCTGGATGATAGCGGGGTGAACAGGCAGTGGCTCGGGTGGTTGTTGTCCTTGATGATCTTTATGGCCTTCCTGTGACATCGGGTGGTGTAGGTGTCCTGGAGGGCAGGTAGTTTGCCTCCGGTGATGCGTTGTGCAGACCTCACTACCCTCTGGAGAGCCTTACGGTTGTGGGCAGAGCAGTTGCCGTACCAGGCGGTAATACAGCCCGACAGGATGCTCTCGATTGTGCATCTGTAAAAGTTTGTGAGTGCTTTTGGTGACAAGCCGAATTTCTTCAGCCTCCTGAGGTTGAAGAGGCGCTGCTGCGCCTTCTTCACCACGCTGTCTGTGTGGGTGGACGCCGAGGAACTCCATAGTCCATGTGAACGTGGTAGTGGAGCAGTTGGTATCAATGTACAGTAGGTGTTTCTTTGTAGAGTTTTCTGGCCTAATGTCTCAGGCCAGTACACACTGGAGGCTATGTGAGTAGGACAGGGAAAGAACACCTCGTTATAGTGTGTGTGTGTGTTTGCCTTGAAGCTGATTTGATAATTGATCATGTTCAGATTGAACTTTTAGTGCAATGTGTGTGTGTCTGCGGTGCTAGAACCGTGGAATAATTTATATGGGAGTTACATTGGCATGTACAGCTACGTGGTAGTTTTGATGTTGCTTAGGTTTGTATATGAGGTCACACAAAAGTGCATTCGAGGAGACTATCCGTCTGCAATAATTGGTTAACATATTCCAGATAAATAGTCTCTTCTAGAGTACTTCTCTGTGACGAAAGGAGTGTCTCATTTGGCAATGTAACCCTTTAACTCCACCTAGTGGTTTTCATTTCAATGTGGCTGAGGTGGGAGTGTGTCTGGAATGCATCCCAGAGTGCAAGAAACAAAATGGAATGTTGAGAAATAGGTGTAGGTTGCTGTGTTAACCAGACGGGGGTGCTATTGACTTCCCCCATCCCCTGTTACAGCCTCACTCAACGCTAGCTGAACAGAATGCTGAGTCTACAGCTGCAATGACATTTGGTACAATCCAGCAGAACACAGTCAGTGTGAATGAGCTGAGCTCCCGGGTGGCCTGTGGTTACAGCTGTGCCCAGCTGCCCGCCCTCCCCTCCTCTGGCTAACCTGCCATGAATATCTCTCCCTGCTCAAACTCGGTGGTGGTAATGACTCATTGGATTATAACCCTTACACATGATCATGCTGTTACAACATAATATTATTGTTTAAGAGTGTGAATTATGGTAATACTATGGCCAGAGAATAAAGTACTAACGAGTTACTCAGTGGGTATAGACATCATATCCAGGCATTGATCCCTTACCCTACTGCTGGGTCCCTTCCCAGAAGCCTGGTGTGTGTGTGTGTGTGTGTGTGTGTGTGGTGTGTGTGTGTGTGTGTGTGTGTGTGTGTGTGTGTGTGTGTGTGTGTGGTGTGTGTGTGTGTGTGTGTGTGTGTGTGTGTGTGTGTGTGTGTGTGTGTGTGTGGTGTGTGTGTGTGTGTGTGTGGTGTGTGTGTGTGTGTGTGTGTGTGGGAGAGAGTGAGAGAGTGAGTGAGTGAGATGTGTGTGTGTATAAATGTGGTGTGTATCCTGGCCTCCAGATGTGAGAGCAGTGTAGGATAGTGATGGGAAAAGATCGCTAGTTACATGTCGGGATTTTATTTTGATGATATATTGTATCTTTTTGACAATATTACAATATTATTTTTGATGTTATATTGTATCTTTTTGACAATATTACAATATTATTTTTGAGCTAGTTGGCTGTAGCTGCACAAAAACGTCAGTATTTGTTCTTCATAGCTTCTTTTCCATCTTCTTTTTAAATAGGGAGCCAATTCGTTGTCAGTACTTTTATTTCCATGACTGATAAAAACATGTTTTCTCATGGCTGTCTCTTGTCCCTCTGCAGCAGACACATGGTGAGCAACATGTTTGGAACATCAAATCGCAATAAAATCACAGTTTTCAATCACCATACATATCTTATCAGCACCTAAGTATCGTGATAATATCATATCGTGCGGTCCCTGGTAATTCCCAGCCCTAGCATAGGGTCGAGTGGGGGGTCAAGTTCCCCAGGGTTAGGGTCAAGTTCCCCAGGGTTAGGGTTGAGTTCACCAGGGTTAGAGTTGAGTTCACCAGGGTTACGGTTAAGTTCCCCAGGGTTAGGGTCAAGTTCCCCAGGGTTAGGGTTGAGTTCACCAGGGTTACGGTTAAGTTCCCCAGGGTTAGGGTCAAGTTCCCCAGGGTTAGGGTTGAGTTCACCAGGGTTAGAGTTGAGTTCCCCAGGGTTAGGGTCATGTTCCGCTGGGTTAGAGTTGAGTTCACCAGGGTTAGGTCGAGTTCACCAGGGTTATGGTCGAGTTCACCAGGGTTAGAGTTGAGTTCCCCAGGGTTAGGGTCATGTTCCGCTGGGTTAGAGTTGAGTTCACCAGGGTTAGGGTCAAGTTCACCATGGTTAGGGTCATGCTCCGCTGGGTTAGAGTTGAGTTCACCAGGGTTAAGGGTCGAGTTTCACCAGGGTTAGGTCGAGTTCCCCAGGGTTAGAGTTGAGTTCACCAGGGTTAGGGTCAAGTTCACCATGGTTAGGGTCATGTGCCGCTCGGTTAGAGTTGAGTTCACCAGGGCTAGTGTCGAGTTCACCAGGGTTAGGGTTGAGTTCACCAGGGTTAGAGTTGAGTTCACCAGGGTTAGGGTCAAGTTCACCAGGGTTAGAGTTGAGTTCACCAGGGTTAGGGTCATGTTCACCAGGGTTAGAGTTGAGTTCACCAGGGTTAGGGTCATGTTCACCAGGGTTAGGGTCGAGTTCACCAGGGTTAGGGTCAAGTTCACCAGGGTTAGGGTCATGTTCCGCCTGGTTAGAGTTGAGTTCACCAGGGTTAGGGTCGAGTTCACCAGGGTTAGGGTTGAGTTCACCAGGGGTGAATAGAAGGTAACATGGGAGGACTTTGTAGGAGAGTGACTATTATTATTGCACAAACGAGCGGTGGAGGAGTCAGTTGAAACAGGAAGAGCAGGGGAGCTGAGGTAACAAACTGACAACCTTCAGTATGTTGTTCTGCTAATGCTGATGGAGGGCTATATTCTTATGTCCACAGAAAAATACGTGATATGGCACACTCTGCATGGTCTGGTCTGCAACCCTGTATAGTAGTCTAATATTTCAAGTGGGTGCTTGAAATATTAAGTTGCTTTTCTTAGGATAATGTATGGATGTGTCACCTTGCTGTATTGCATTGTATTCTAACACCCTTTCATTGTCCACCTTTTCCCCTCTCCTCCTCCTCCTCTCCAACCTTGTATATCTCCTTTTCCTCCTTTCATCTCTCTATCGTCCATCCCTCACTTTATTCAGATGGCGTGTCCTTCTTAAGTCACAGGGTGTGTCCCAATTGGCACCCTATTCCCTATATAGTGCACTACTTTTGACCAAGAGCCTTATGTCCCCTTTTCCAAATGAATGCACTATATAGGGAATAGGCTGCAATTTGGGACATACCCACAGTCTCCATGTTAGTAGCTAATTAAATAGACGGCAGAAAGAAGCTGTCCTTTTGTTATCTTGGTTACAGAGGTAAACATAGCGCCTGTGTCTATTCCTCTTTTTTTATGCTGTTACAACACAATATTATTGTTTAGGAGTGTGAATTATGGTAATACTATGGCCAGAGAATAAAGTACTAACGAGTTACTCAGTGGGTATAGACATCATATCCAGGCATGGATCCCTTACCCTACTGCTGGGTCCCTTTCCAGAAGCCTGGTGCTGTGACGTGTGTGTGTGTGTGTGTGTGTGTGAGAGAGAGAGTGAATGGGAGAATGTGTGTGTATAAATGTGGTGTGTATCCTGGCCTCCAGATGTGAGAGCAGTGTAGGATAGTGATGGGAAAAGATCGCTACAGTTACATGTCGGAATATTATTTTGATCATATATTGTATCTTTTTGAAAACACCCATTCATTGTCCACATTTCCCCCTCTGCTCCTCCTCCTCTCCAACCTTATATCTCTCCTTTTCCTCCTTTCATCTCTCTATCGTCCATCCCTCACTTTATTCAGATGGTGTGTTCTACTTAAGTCACAGGATGTGTCCCAATTGGCACCCTATTCCCTATATAGTGCACTACTTTTGACAAAAGCCTCATGGCCCCTTTTCCAAATGAATGCACTATATAGGGAATAGGCTGCAATTTGGGACATACGCACAGTCTCCATGTTAGTAGCTAATTAAATAGACGGCAGAAAGAAGCTGTCCTGTTATCTTGGTTACAGAGGTAAACATAGCGCCTGTGTCTATCCCTCCCTCCCTCCCTCCCTCCCTCCCTCCCTCCCTCCCTCCCTCCCTTGCACTCACACTGTTTTGGAAGGGATCATAGACCCTCGTCATACCAGAGCAGGGTCTGAATAGCGCTGACGCACTTCAGTGTTCTGTGTGTGTGTCTGTTTTAGCAGTTGGATACACTTGGTGATGTGCTCATGTTCTAGCCAAGTGTTTGATAAACCTTTAAATGCCCTTGTTATGATTTTAGAAAAGACTAGAGCCATAGATTGCTCTAGTCTAAAATGTCATCATTCTACCCAAAGCCCAGTGCACTGTGGGAATGTGTGCAGAATAAACACACTGAAAGTGTCCCCTTAGTGCCCACTTTACTGTGCCTAGCCTGCCTGGCTTTGTCCATGCTGCTGCTCCTGTCGCTCTCTGCTTCCACAACCCTTTGTCACGTTGTATCACTACACCCACACCCCACTGGCCCCCCTCAGACGAGAACAGTCTGCTGCTGGAATGGAGACATTACAGGAATAAGCATTTTTCTTTCGGGCCCTTTCGGGAAACTCGAGCTGCCGTGGCAATGGAGGAGTATTAGGGAGAGAGGCAGACGGCTTCAGGGGTAGAGAGAGGAGAGGGAGGTGCAGGGAAGGAGTAGAGAGAGGAGAGGGAGGTGCAGGGAAGGAGTAGAGAGAGGAGGGTGTTACTACAGGGAAAGGACGCTGAGCTAAGGTTGAGTTCTTGTTATTCAAAAGTCAGAGTCATTTGAATCAAGACCCCCATGGGGTCATTTACATTAAGAAGCCCAAATGATGGGTGAATTTCAGTTTAGAATAGCTTAATTATCTCTGGATAATTTGAATGAAGGAAATACATTTGGGAGGCTTATTGAAACAAAGAGGGAAGGTTCTTGTGGTAAATCTAAAACAAAGAGGAGCCAGCACTTTAACTAGGAGTCTAGATCATTATATAAAGACATTAGTCTCGGCTTTAATACGATTGTAAAAATGAACGGCTCCTACTAATTTGCTGCGGAAGGCTGAATTAACTTGCCTGGCTACCCAAACTTGTTTAGGCCAAACGTTAGTTTATTCTCCGCAATGAGTCTGGATCTGAGTACCTTCCAGATGATTTTTAGAACGCAAACACATTCTAACCATTCTGATTGGTCCCAGAAACCGATGGGTTGGGCTAGAGCCATAACACACGTGGGGAAAGCAGCATTTTGAAAATGTGTCATTGGCTTTGATACTCTGATTGGTTAGAGCTGAGCCAATTGCAGATGACTTTGTTTTGTACAACACCCCTCATTTTGACATCACCACAAACGACTTCAACGATGGCAGTCTCAGACTGAAGTATGGAGCGAACATAGGACAGTGGAAGAACTCAGTTTGAGTCGTCAATCAATGAATTAATCATAATTTGCCCTAAACTGAGGAGGGCGGTTAATAAGCCTCAAAGCCCATGGGTTAGCGTGGGAAACGGAGTCCTGGGTAGAAGCTGCTCAGGCTGAGGCCTGTTTGAGAGCTGTGGTTGTCTGAAGCCACACCTGTGTCAGATTAGCTGAGCCAGCAGGGAGGACTTCCCTCTAATGGAGACTTAATAGGCTCTGAAATGACTTACTGCTGCTGCCG
>NC_036852.1:2490917-2492369 GCF_002910315.2 Salvelinus sp. IW2-2015
TGTGGTGCATTAAGACTCAGGGAAACGCACTGACCAGTGAGTGACCACTGTCCTCTAGGTTGACCATCCACTCTGACTCAATAGATGGAGGGTTACAGGACATGGTTCTAAAAACCCTTTTCACACTATCATGCCAACCCCAACCATACTGTACGGTTCCAGGAACTATGGTAGTGTGAAAAGGGTAGACTAAGTAGTGAAATCCAAAAATATATATATTCATTGTGTTGCGTCCCCCAAAAATATTTGATTCTCCATCTGATAATAATGTAACATTTTATATGTGGTTAGGTCATCGAATGTTGCAATAGCCAAGTAATGGTAGGATGTAAAACTGTACAATCTGCCTGATATACACTTTGCTATTGCGTAATCCCAACGGTGATATTGCCCACACACTCCTCTCTGCTTCCTCCTGCGTGTCTCAGGGCTGCTGCCATGGCGACCATGGAGTGTTGTAAACATTTCTGGTGACCCTGTCTGTAGGAGGGTGAGTAGGTAGGGTAATCCAGAAGAATGGTATTGGACTAAAGCCTCTGAGATGTCTCTATACTGCATGTAGTCCCACAGTGGTTACAACATCTTTACATGTTCTATAAAGCAGAACGTGGACCGCTTACACTCAGAGAATATTAAAGGCTCATACAAATAGCTTACAGTATAGGTATGTAGGCTGTAATGAACAGGGGTTCCATTTGGTTGTGAGGAACAAGCATATTCACCTCCTTTGGCTATAACCGTGAATACCACCACCTCAAGAATACCACCTCCAACACACAATGTAACATCCACATCAGTTTGAACCATCTCTTGTGCTGTAGTTAGTCTGTCTCTTATACACATCTAGATGTGTATAAGAGACAGCACACACACATACACAAACTGTCCCTTCTCACCTCCTGTTCTTCTGTTTGCCGACAGACACAGCACATTTGGATTAAACCTCTACTCCGTAGATTAGCAGCATGTGGTTTGTCATCGTCACTGTTTTGCCAACACTGTTCCATTGTAGTGCAGCAGCAGAGCGACTAGAATATGCCCTCTACTGGCCAACACTGCTACCAACCAGCAGCCCAACATTCTTCTCTCAGGGGGCTGTCCATCCAAGTTTCTATAACTTAATAACCTCATCAGCCTGCTACTGTATGCTCATCTGCATACTACCTCTATCATATTGAAAGTGCTGATATTAGCCCACTACCACGTTTATGCTGCTACTTCTACTTGTACCACTAGCAATTGATACTGTTCCCACTACTTTTACTTATGTTGTCATTGGATACACATGTAATAACAACAGGCAGGCCCATCTTTACAACTGAGCATACAGACCTCTCTACCTCATCCCTGAAGTGTCTCTCTCCCACTCACTCACTCACTCACTCACTCACTCACTCACTCACTCACTCACTCACTCACTCACTCACTCACTCACTCACTCACTCACTCACT
>NC_036852.1:2497941-2499295 GCF_002910315.2 Salvelinus sp. IW2-2015
ACTCTCTCGCTTCTCGCCTCCTCGCATTCGTCCGCTCTCGCACTATCTCTCTCCACCTCGGTGTGTTTTGTTGCAGTGCTAGTGGAGCCTGCTGGTTTGAGATGGAGGGAGGCTGGAGCTGAGGGGTGGGGCACATGGGGGAGTCTGGATAGGATTCCAGACGCATTCCGGAGCTCCCAGGGAGGGCAGAGGAGCCGGGATGGACCTTTCAACCTCCACCTTTCTCCCCTCTTCCCTCATTCCCTCCATCCCTCTCTCTCCCACAATTGCCTGCAAAAGCTCAAGTAGAAACGCAACATGACAAAAATTTTGGAAGGAGAGTCAATTCATGAAATAAACCTTTAGAATCGTTCTCCAAAATGTAGATGTTTCAATTGTCAAATCCTCCGTGGGTTAGTGTAAATGTTTACAGAACGTCTGGGAAAGTACAGTTAGGACCTAATGCTGCAAACAATGAATTCAATATTATTTACAGTAGTTTTACACCGACTGCCAATAGACTATATAAACAGTGGTACTTTGTGTTCACTCATCGTTAATGCCACGTGCTTCATACTATGGATATACAGTATGACGTGTATAACACTATAATATGATATGCAGTGGAATTCCCCACAAAGCTGATGTGAGAGAATGCATAACCCATTATGGTCGTGTTTGCTTCAAAGGTCAGGTGAACGAGGTCATTTACAACAAAACTATACTATTGGTAGGCTAAGATGAAACGTCATGAATGTTTTTGGGGTCTTTGAGAGTGTGTGGGTGTGTGTGTGTATATGTTGCAGTGGCCTAGTGTGGTGTAGGAGGTGAGATACCAATGTCTTGGTCCAGTCTACGTTATGTTTGACAATTAGGGCACTCTGACACAGAAGAGGTGGCATGAAACCAAAACGGAAAAATACACTCGGTGCTTGCCGTCTCTCTGCTTGCTCCCTGTCCTTCTTCTAACACATACAATGACCCCGTCTTTACAGCTTGCAGACCGTGTTCTCAGAACCATGTGTTTAGAATCCAACATAAATATTTAGGACGAGAGCTCCAAATATTTGAAGCTTCTCGGGTTGTGCGACAGATAAGGGTTTTGATGTGTTCAACATCACGACTTTGTTGATTTGGACGTTTTGAAATTAGACCAACGTGAAATAACAACAGAAAAAAACGTATAAATGTATTATTAGCAAAGTCACCAAATATGTCCTGCATGTTTTTGTAGAGTAGTGGGTTGTTTTCAGCTCTCAGTATAATATAGTGGGTTGTTTTCAGCTCTCAGTATAATATAGTGGGTTGTTTTCAGCTCTCAGTATAATATAGTGGGTTGTTCTCAGCTCTCAGTATACTATAGTGGGTTGTTCTC
>NC_036852.1:2500143-2548790 GCF_002910315.2 Salvelinus sp. IW2-2015
ATACTATAGTGGGTTGTTCTCAGCTCTCAGTATATACTATTTAGTGGGTTGTTCTCAGCTCTCAGTATACTATAGTGGGTTGTTCTCAGCTCTCAGTATAATATAGTGGGTTGTTCTCAGCTCTCAGTATAATATAGTGGGTTGTTCTCAGCTCTCAGTATAATATAATGGGTTGTTCTCAGCTCTCAGTATACTATAGTGGGTTGTTCTCAGCTCTCATAAATATAGTGGGTTGTTCTCAGCTCTCAGTATAATATAGTGGGTTGTTCTCATGCTCTCAGTATACTATAGTGGGTTGTTCTCAGCTCTCAGCATATACATTATAGTGTAGTGTTGTTCTCAGCTTTCAGTATACTATAGTGGGTTGTTCTCAGCTCTCAGTATATATAGGGGTTGTTCTCAGCTCTCAGTATAGTCTAGTGGGGTTGTTCTCAGCTCTCAGTATACTATAGTGGGTTGTTCTCAGCTCTCAGTATAGTATAGTGGGTTGTTCTCAGCTCTCAGTATAATATAGTGGGTTGTTCTCAGCTCTCAGTATAACATAGTGGGTAGTTGTCAGCTCTCAGTATAGTATAGTGGGTTTACTGGGTTGTGTTTCCTTTAGAGAGGATAGTCACGCCGGAACAGCCCTTCCAGACATTGTCACTCTACTTGTTCTGTTATGTCTACTGGGTTTGGGCTAGGTCAGGCTTCAGAGGCCCGGTGACCCTGTCAAGGCCAGCGGAGAGAGGGGAGAGACAATGAGAGGGCTGGGGATGAGTAAGAACATTCAGTGCATGTCCACGACCACGTACATGCATCTGTATTTGCTTGTATGTGTGTGTGCGCGTGTGTGCGTGCGTGTGGATGCGGTTGTCTCACTCTGGCTTTATCTCTGTCTGTGAGACCAATTCATAAGACCAAACGTTATGCTCAAGCTGCAATTCCCTAATGGACCAGAACGCCCATAATCACACAATGACACTACAGAGCACACCGTGTACTACACCCACAACAGCGCAGGCCAATATAATCAGCTAATTTAAAGTAGCCATTCCTATTCTTGCTGTGTGCCCATTTAGACAACCCTCCTTTTGAGGGAGGACAATTAAGGGATATTTAGCTGTGCAGAAGAGGAGTCACTTGAGAGACATTAGCCGGCAGTGAGTCTGTGTTTTCTCTGGACCTGCCATCTCTGATTACTGTAGGGTGAGACATTGGCTTTATTGAGGAGGAATTCATCAAGGAGCCCTCAAGCATCTCCCTCTTCTTAGACAGAGACACAGCATCACAGGAAGGTATTGGTGCCAACAGTAGGACTCAGATATAAGGGTTTAGGGAAAGGGAGAGAAGGGGATGGATGGAGGTAGGGATGTAGTCTAAAGTGGTTGATAATTGTAGTTTGTATAATTTTACCAAATCATTTTCAAGTAAATACCATCTCTGTGAAACTGTCTGTACCAGATGCAATGCATGCCCATTGCTGTCTTTAGTCAATTAACCCTCAGTCAGTCCTCTATCAGATTTAGTGTATGTTTCATGTGACAAACAATGTGGCGCGTGACACTGACATTGTATGGACATTCGTAGCATTGTGCTGTCTCTTACAGCTGGCAGGCCCCGACGCCATGGCAACAGTCGTCATCGGTGGTCAGTGGAAAACATGTAGGTGCGTAGGTGGAGGATGTCTGTCTCTGTCGCTGTGTAAAAGCAGCGTGAGCCGCACATCACATTTTCCTGTCTAGGTCTGGTTTTCGCCTGCCTTCAGTTCCTCTGTTCCTCTGTGTCCGCATTGGTTGTCTTCTGGACTATTGTTCCCCTTAAGGACTGTCTGACATGGAGACATTGAGGACACGTCGCAGAAGGTGAAAGTCCTCTTAAAGCTACTTTTGAGGTCCTTAACAGCTCACATGAATGCCATTCCAACTACATAATTTGCCATGGTTTTAAAAGCCTCACAAAGCCAAGCCACAACAGAGACATTTCTTAAACTGTGTTGTGAGCTAAACAGGGAATAGATTACGCCATATTTTAAGTGAGCTAAACAGGGAATAGTTGATGTGAGTGGCCCTGTCTACATGTAAAACTTAAGGGGAGAAATAGAGCACAGTGTTATGCGTGTAGCCTGGTAAACGTCACTCCCAATCCGTCACAGGCCAACTTAATCCTAATTTTTACCATACCACTGTGCTGGAGAGTACAAGCTGTGTAGTTTCGCCAGAGAAGCCTAGCTTCGTGACGACATCACTGGGAGGCATGTGATGAAGTATAGCCAGCCATCAGCAGCCAGATATTCAGGCGAAGAGGGTGTAACTAGGACACACTGACCCCCCAAAAAAGCATGCAGGTCTGGATTCCATCTCACTGCCATAGTCTTTTGTCTTCTGAAACGCTTGGATTTGATTAGCGTTTTACTTCCTTCCTACTTTACTTTTAAATTTTAGAAAATAAATTCTGCCCATTTAAGCTTTAGCATAGGTCTTGAATAGCTCTTGGATGGGACAACTGGAGTAAACAATATGTATAGAAGTCCTGTTCACCCTCAGGATAGAAATGGATTCAGGGCAAGTGGTCCCTGTTGCCTGCTGATTGAAGCCTGGTGATTGAATCCAGAGCAGGGGGTGTTGTGTGTTTGGGATGGGGTGGATGCGAAGAAGGGTGTCTTAACCCTAACCCTCTTCCTCTGCAAGAACTCATGTTCGTACAGTGACGTTATCCGAGGTTCTTGAAGATGTCAGCGAGAGACGCAGTGGTAATAAGCGGCTGTTTTTTTACATTTTCCTCTCTGGAAAAGGGTTGAAACTGCATTCCCCAGCTTTGAGGTCATCACTTCAGGTCGCTTTGTGTCGCTCCCGCAGTAAAGTCGTTTATGTGTGTACTCAACCTTCAGCGTTCCCTCTCACCACTTCTGTTCTTCGCTCTCGTTTCTATTCCCCAGATCCCTTCTCGTGCTTATCTCATAAGATGGTGTTTCACAGAGAAGAGAGCGTGAACTCAAACGAAAGAAAAAACTGGACAAACAAGTGCTGTAAATTTGTCCAGGGTTAAATGTTATTATTTTTCTATTGCAGTGTTTCATTAGCTCTTTCTTGTATCATGGGAGATATCTAGATGAGGAAAGAGAGTCACATAAACAAAACTAATCCACCAAACGATCACAGAAAGGGCAACAGCAAAACTCGTGCAAGTATTTAATGTCGAGTTTGATGTCACAACATCTATTTCTGTGAATGTTTATTAGACAGGTCTTGACCACTTATGGGATATTTTGTCATTTATTGGATTGCCGTAAATCCTTTTATGGGAGATTTTCCATACGATTCAGTGATTTCAGTGCAGAGACATGTAGTCACTTGACTGGAGAAAGCGGGCACGTAGTCACTGAGCAATGTAAACGTTTGCATTTTGCTCCACACTCTGAGTTTATGATGACAGAAGGTTTTAGGATGGCCTCAGATGAGTGCATTTCATTATTTAGTATTTTTCCAGATGCATAGTCTGGGAGAAATAACGGAGGTAGTAAATCACTTCACACGGAATCAGGCACAGGAATCAACAATCCAAATACCAGTTATAAAAACAGACACATGGCAGGCAGTAGAACATGTCAGGGTTATATATACAATCAGGTTGGAAGGTAAGACCCAGGTGCAGACAATATCGAAGTAACAAAAGTTTATTAAATCGAACACGGGCAGGCAAAGGTACAGGACAGCAGGCAGGCTCAGGGTCAGGTCAGGCAGAGGTCGGTAATCCAGAGTAGTGGGGCAAAGGTACAGGACGGTAGGCAGGCTCAGGGTCAGGTCAGGCAGAAAGGTCAGAAACAGGCACTATAGACAGGACAGGAGCAAGGGGGAAAATGCTGGTAGGTCTGAATGAACAAAACGAATTGGCAACAGACAAATAGAGAACACAGGTATAAATACACAGGGGATAATGGCGAAGATGGGCGGCACCTGGAGGGGGGTGGAGACAATCACAAAGACAGGTGAAACAGATCAGGGTGTGACAATACACTGTACGTTGTACTATAGTTGAGTCACAAAAAGCAATAGTCCATACAACCAATGTACACACAACCAGCAATAACAGCGGTGTGAAGCATCATGGAGCATGTGAAGAAGAAATTAGTAATATTATTAGAAATTTGTGTTTATGTTTCATGTGTTGGGGAGTAGTAACATTCCACATTCTGTCCAACTGTTAGTCTTTTTGTTATTACCATCTGAACCTTTCTCCTCTCATTGCCACAAATATTAATGACTTGACTAAGAAATATGTCGACCATCAATAGGATCATTCTATGCCAGAATCAACAGTGGAAAAATTAAGCACCAACAGTGGAAAAATTAAGCACAGTGCTAAATACAATAACAAAAAATGGCCCTGCTGCTGAACGTTAGCACAAGTAGCAGGTTAAAGGTTACAGAGAAAATCCTAAGGCTCAAGATGTATGTGCTTCAAGATGACTCAGGTCAGATTGAATATGATGACTATCATGGTCCCATCTCGGAGCCTTACACTTTCAAAGTTTTATGTTGTGAGGGAGGAAGCTGGGAGGGAGCTGCACTTTTGAACTATTTCTCACTCGTTGGATTAGGCCTATACTTTGACGAGCTGTGAGTAAATTGCAAGAAGAGCTCAGGATAATATGTATGTAATATGTTTGTAGGCTTCAGTATGGACTCTTGGTTAGGTTGACATTTGCCAGACACGTTTATGAGGCATTTGTTCGACAGCAAGATGAAGACGGAAGGTATAGTGTCGGGCATATTCAAAGTATATCCTACTCACTAACTCACACAGCTGTGTGGAAGCAGAATGAAGTGGATCGCTCCACATAACATAGCAGTGGCCAGTTTGGAATCTGAACTGGCAACCTTTTCTCAATATAGAGGTGTGGGAGCTTAAACATGTCTCCTGTTTCACTTAATAAACCACTGCGGCTAACCTTTTCTTTTTGATCAGCTTTCCTTCTGGAGTTAAACTCTCTCTCACTGGCAGGGTTCGAACACTGAGTGCGCTTCTCGGTTGGGACAAACGGCTCCACGTTGTGTGACGCAACACATCTGGAGTTTTGGGATGTTCTGCCACGTTCCTCCCTCCTTCTCCTTCTCCTCCTTCTCCCTCCTCTTCAGCACAGGCTGCTGTGTCAGCGTGTCAGCTACAGTCACACTGGGACTATCAAACAGCCATTTTAGGAGACAAAGGACTTATCCAGGGGGATCACAAAGTGTCTCCTTCAGATATAAACTCATGCTTACCCAGTGGAGTGAACTCAATGAGTTGGAAAAAATACATCTATAGTACTATGACCTAATCATTTTTTAATTATCTATGTTTATTTCAGGAAGCAGGGTTGGCCAAACTAACACGTTTCCCAGGATCCATACTCAGATTGTAACAATGATGACGTCAGTTGATCGTGATCATGCCCTTTGATATAGCTATACTGTAGTGTAATGCAAAACCCCTCCTTTCCTTTTAGTCAGCAGATTTCACTTTGCTGTGCCTCACACATTCTTTAGATGTTTACACGTCTCGATTTTCAATCGAGTCCCCTGAGGTTTAACCATGCCCCCAGGCTGGTACAGTATTATTGTCCCCTAAAAGAGCTCTGTACATGAGAGACGGACAGTGAAGAAAGTTTCCCAATAAACCCCTGGCCAACTTGCCAATAGAGAGCAAGGGAAATGGTTTGCATTAACTCAAGTGAATATGAGTCTGGAAAATGTATTGTAAACCCCTCACAGGAGGCCAGTATTAGTCCCTGTACACTGTGACCTTACAAAACCGCTTTATTTCATGTTTGTGTTCGTAGAAATTGCAGGAAAACCTTAGCCAGGATTGCTCAACTCTGGTCTCACACAAAGCATTGCACATACTCAGCAATGCCCCCCTAAAGCCCTAATGGGCTTTTTCATTTATTTTTATTTTTAACCACTAGTTCTCTTTAATATCCTTTTAACAGTAGTGTGACACATAGCCATCGTGCATAACTTTGAAGTCTGAGGGTCTCATCTATAGCCCCCCACCGCAAACAATGTACAGAAGGGGTTTTGCGTTGTGATGAGGTCACAACACATTCATTGGGTTACAGTCATTTCCCTGCATCATTACCCCAAAGGCTGTTGAATCTTTGTAAGTTTCTGTAGAAGCAATGGGGTGAACTGTTTATTTTTAATCCAATTACACACCGCTGTGACAACCATGCATAATACAGCCTACAATAATTGTACAACGGGAGGGTGATTGAGTAAACAGCTTATAACTGCTTGAGAAACGAGAGCTTGTTGCACTGATAGAGGGGAAGATGAAATGGACCCGGGTGCACTGGAAAAGGCACCTTTTCATTCGCCTATGTGTGTGTTTTGTAAATGTTTTTGGGGAACTCAATCGGGGTCTCAACTTACTGATGAGAGTTAGAAAAGTAGAATGCACATGGTACAATTTAAAAAATCCGTCGTGCATCAGCAGTTTTTCACTTGTTATGTCAGTCACTCAATAAGCCCATGTCAGCTAGCTTTTTACATGTTTTTTTATTGCTAGGTAAAGTAGTCTAGCCAGCTATATAGACCTTGTATATAGTAGGCCTAATCATCACCAGTTTACCTTACCTGACATGCAGGGCATCTGCTCAGGGCCCCATCCTCAACTGAATATACAATCGTTTTTCAGGGACAAGGTATCTTCAACCTAGCTATATGGTTTCCCCTGAAAACCGAAAGTGGGGACCCACTCAGGCGTTTCTTCTACACCCGCTACATTAGGTTACAGGGGCCCTGATCTCCAGCCATTCTCACACAGATATCATGAACATGGCATAAGTACTGGAAACAATATAAAGAACTGCAAGAAATGAGCTTTAAAATGGCAAAAGTGTCTCACTACCCCATGGATAAATGTGTAGAAATGCAGGAAATGCATTGTAACACTGCACCAAAAATGCACTGAATATCTTTATGTTGTTGTTGCATTGGTCGTTCATCTCTTTCACTTTCTCCACTCGCTCTCCGTGTGCTCCCTTGAGGTGCCCCGCCTTTCGCCCCTCTCCCTGACTCGTTTCCTCTCTGTTCAGAACGGCGGCGCAGCTTCGCTAACTTCAGCAGTAGGTCCACTACAGAGCGGAGTAGCCAGCATGGAGCGGGAGCTGTTGCGCACTGACACTGCTGTCCTCCGTGGCATGCATAACCTCCAACCGTACAAGTGTCGTCCTATTCGGGGATTTGACTATTCAGCATAAACCTGTTACAAGTGTTTTTTTTGTTGTAGTTTTTTTTCTTCAATCGAAATTGATGATACAGCGAGTGGTGAGGATATAAGGATAACGTTCGTTCCGTTACTTTTGGAGGGATTCGATTAACATTTATATTCTTTCCTCGTTCACTTTTAGATAGGCTACTTTATATGTGGACACTTGTTCTGAATCATGGGCGACTCCGTATTCTTGGAGAGGCACAATTCCTACCTTGTAAGTATTCTGCGTTATTCTTCGCTCTATACAGCCTGTGGTTAAAAAGTATGGTAGCTGAGACATAGGCTTCCTCCTGTATTTGTTTATGTTAGAGGACAGAGATGGGAGGATATTGTTTCCTGAAAAGAAATGACTGACACATTGTGCAGCACCGATATGAATCCAGGATATGTGCTATGCACACTTGTTTTTCTTCTCCCTCCAGGCAGTAGTGTTTTAGCCTCACCTCATTTCCGCTGCTATTCAAATGTAATTACCATCGAACCATGCAACTAAAATCTGTTAGTTTCACACACAATAGGCCATCCAGTGTCCTTCCCGATGTCAAAACAGGAGAGGAGAGAGCCAGAGGCAGCTAAGGTCAGTGGTAGGCTGCCTCATGACTCTGGAGAGTTATGTGGCTGGCTGAGTGGATGTTACCACAGAGATGAAGAAAGAACAGTACAAGCAAAGCCATAAGTCTTCTTTTTCTCACTGTCAGCTCAGGGTTCCAGTGCAGTGAGTGCACTCAGGCTTCACATAGAGCTCCGAGCATAGAAAGCAACAGGTTTTGTGTAGCCTATAATGCCCTGTGCTTTTGGAACCTCAGTGTTTCCAGTATTTCATGAACTGAAAATGTTGTACCATCAGCCCACAGTCTTCCCTCTTGTGCTAACTTCACATTCTATATCGCTTCTTATTAGAGAGAGAGAGAGATAGAGTGGTGGATGATGGTCTAATGATGCAAGGGTCAGAGAGGCAGAGTAGAGGATAGAGAGAAACACACAAACACACGCCTTACACCTGTCAGAATGTGTTGCATGTTTGCTTAATCCCAGCATGCATTAGGGCTCATTCCAATGTAACACGTAATTAGATAACCCTTCAGAAACAGGTTAATTTACACGTTTCTGGGATTTAAAAGATAGGGGGTTACATAAAACATTATAGGAGCTCTGTGTCCCAATGACCCCATGTTGCCACATTTGTGTTTTGATGTGGTTAAGTGGTTGACTCCATCAGGCACCACAGAGGTGGTAGATAAGGACAAATCAAATCTATGCTGTCGGTGATCACAGATAATACCTGAACTAATGCACCTATAGCCTCTTTAGCAATTGTGAGTGGTGTCTTTTGTTTACGTAGTGGAGTCTTAACCAAATCGTGGAGTGACAAAGAACTCTTCTGCTTGTAAATCCTCATGGGTGGTTAGATCAGCGTTGCGGGTTGCTGTCTTTCCCCTTGGAAATGATGTGGGGTAATTTCTCTCCATGTGTGAGTAATCTACTGCCCACTGAGGCTGTTCGGTGGGTCGACTTCACTTTATGAGCTATGTTTTTGAGGTGAAGACTCATAAAAGCGCAACCAAAGATTGAAAAACAATACAGATTTCTTTGGCTTCACTGGCCAACACTGTGGTCTCCCAACTGACATTTTGTCTTGAGGGGTATGAAATGTAGTGTGTATGAAAAGCCCATGCAAGTGTGTAGCTTCTAAGTTGTGGTATCACTCACACACAGTTTACTTAGATAAACAACATGTTCGCATCTCTCTCCCGCAATGAACTGGTCGTTCAACTTCCACTGTCTCTGGAGTTATGAATGTTATGTGGAGTGTAAGCAACACATGGCACATATCATATTGCAGAGTGCCTTGGTTTTCATTGTAACTATTTAAGCAGACTCCACCTAGCCTTAGACACAGCAACTTGAGTGCTGCTGCATCGAGAGTTTGTAGGAGTGGTTTATGGTTGGCTGTTAGTAGTGAACTCTCTGGCATATCGCTGCCGGGTAATATCACTGCCGAAGGATCCCAAAGTTGGAGACAAAGCGTGAAAGGAGGATTAGGTCCGCATAAGCTTTCCCCATCAGCCTTCCAATAAACAAATTCCATATTCTGTAATTTTGTCCACTGTGTATAAATGTTCCAGATTCCAGTGTTATACTGGTTGGAGACATTGAGGATTTGAAGAGGAGAGAGATCAGCACCATGCCAGTTGCCAAAGCACAAACTTTGAACCTGTCTTGTAGGCAGCCATGTGGCTCTCCTCTGTTAGGCTCTGATAGGCTCTGCTAGGTTTTGATAGGCTCTGCTAGGTTCTGCTTGGCTCTACTAGGCTCTGCTAGGTTTTGCTTGGCTCTGCTAGGTTTTGATAGGCTCTGCTAGGTTCTGCTTGGCTCTACTAGGCTCTGCTAGGTTCTGCTTGGCTCTGCTAGGCTCTGCTAGGTTTTGATAGGCTCTGCTAGGTTCTGCTTGGCTCTGCTAGGCTCTGCTAGGTTTTGATAGGCTCTGCTAGGTTCTGCTTGGCTCTACTAGGTCCGGAACAAGGTCGCCCCCTTGTTCCGGACCATTCCCAGACGGGTGTTATTACATGGTTGTTATCTAATGTGTTCGGATTCTTTCCTCCAATGCTTTTGTCTTGTTGGAGTTTGAGGATCCATGATGGATTCTCTCTTCCTCATTTGGCCAAACATCTGCTGCCTGCTTCCTCCTTGACTAAAATGGTGATGTGTTGATGTCATCTGGTGGCTGGTTTTAGTGTCAGGGCATTATACAGGATGGCACGTGCTTGTTGCATGGTTAGAGGAAGTGACGTCAACCTCAACTGCCACTCACTCTGCTGAGGCTGGTTCCTGCTACTCCGGCTTGTATCACTGTTGTCCGAAAGCTGCATCTTTACTCTCCCCTGGCTCTCCATTGTGTCCTTTAACCTTTTACTGCAGTGGAAAAACTCAGGGTCACACAGAGTGTTTCTTGGTAGTCTTAAATAGATCTACTTTATAACAAAAGTATACACCTCACACACGTGGTTATGGGCTTAAAAAAAACAAGACCCCTGTACCATGTCAGATATAGAGTTGAAATGTATTCAATTTTGAGTTTGCATCCCAATATTACATGTTATATACATCACGGAAGACTGAAATATAACACCATTGTTTTTTTGTTTAAAAATTATTTATTTTTTTACCCCCTTTTCTCCCCAATTTTCGTGGTATCCAATCGCTAGTAATTACTATCTTGTCTCATCGCTACAACTCCCGTACCTACTCGGGAGAGACGAAGGTCGAAAGCCATGCGTCCTCCGAAACACAACCCAACCAAGCCGCACTGCTTCTTAACACAGCGCGCCTCCAACCCGGAAGCCAGCCGCACCAATGTGTCGGAGGAAACACCGGGCACCTGGCCCCCTTGGTTAGCGTGCACTGCGCCCGGCCCGCCACAGGAGTCGCTGGTGCGCGATGAGCTAGCGCTGCGATGCAGTGCCCTAGACCACTGCGCCACACGGGAGGCCATAACACCATTGTTTGACATAGATAAACGTTTTTTGAAATGGTTATTAATTATGAAATTATGAAAAATATGAATAACATTCCACCCATGAGGCCACTAGAGGGTGCTTTGGTCATATGACATTTACATTACATTACATTTAAGTCATTTAGCAGACGCTCTTATCCAGAGCGACTTACAAATTGGTGCATTCACCTTATGATATCCAGTGGAACAACCAGTTTAACAATATGTGCATCTAATCTTTTAAGGGGGGGGGGGGGTTAGAAGATATACTTTATCCTATCCTAGGTATCTCTTAAAGAGGTGGGGTTTCAGGTGTCTCCGGAAGGTGGTGATTGACTCGCGCTGACTCTGGCGTCGTTGGAGGGAGTTTTGTTCCACCATTGGGGTGCCAGAGCCAGCGAACAAGTTTTGACTGGGCTGAGCGGGAATGTACTTCCTCAGAGGTAGGGAGGCGAGCAGGCCAGAGGTGGATGAACGCAAGTGCCCTTGTTTGGGTGTAGGGCCTGATCAGAGCCGTGAAAGGTACGGAGGTGCCGTCCCCTCAACAGCTCCGTGGCAAGCACACATGGTTCTTGTAAGCGGATTGCGAGCTCAACTGGAGCCAGTGGAGAGAGCGGAGGAGCGGGGTAGCGTGAGAGAACTTGGGAAGTTGAACATCCAGACTCGGGCCTTCGGCGTTCTGGATGAGTTGTAGGGGTTTAATGGCAGAGGATGGGAAGCAGCCAACAGCGGAGTTTGCAGTAATCAGCGGAAGATGAAAGTGCCTGCGAATTAGGGCCTGCGCGCTTCCTGCGGTGAGGCCAGGGTGCGTACTCTTGGCGAATGTTGTAGATGCATGATATCTCTACAGGAACGGTCACGCGGTTGAATGTGGTTGAAGAAGCACAGGGTGTGTTGTTCCATGAAGTACGAGCCAGGTTCCTTCAGCACTCTGGGAGGAGGACACAATGGAGTGTCAACCGTGAAGATGGGCGACGATAATGGAAGGGCAGTCCTTCCCCCGGAGGGAGAGCAGCTCGTCTTGCGCGAGGTTCAGCTTGAGGTGGTTGATCGATCATCCACGATCGATATGTCTGCCAGATGCAGGAGATGCGCGAATTTCACACCATGGTTATGCCAGAGGGGGAAAGGAGAAGATTTCAATTGTGTGTGTCTGCATCACGCAATGATGAGGAGAGACATGTGAAGGAGATATGGACAGGAGCCAAGTGACTTGTGTATAGGTGAAATAGGAGAAGGGGTCGCTAGGAACACGAGCCTGGGGGACCCAGTGGTGAGACACGTGTGGGGCGGAGACAGATTCTCCCAACGCCACCTGGTAGGAAGCGACCTGTCAGGTCTAGAGACGCAATCCCAAGCGTGGGCCGCGCGGGAGATGCCCAGCTCGAGAGGGTGGAGAGGAGGATATGATTGGTTCACAGTATCAAAGGCAGCCGATAGGTTCTAGAAGGATGAGAGCAGAGGAGAGAAGTTAGCTTTAGCAGTGCGGCGCCTCCGTGACCGAGAAGAGCAGTCTCAAGTTGAATGACTATCCTTGAAACCTGACTGATTTGGATCAAGAAGGTTATTCTGAGAGAGATAGCAGGAGAGCTGGCCAAGGACGGCACGTTCAAGAGTTTTGGAGAGAAAGAAAGAAGGGATACTGGTCTGTAGTTGTTGACATGGAGGAATCGAGTGTAGGTTTTTTCAGAAGGGTGCAACCTCTTCGATCTCCTTTGAAGACACGGAAGGGACGTAGCCGCGGTCAAGGATGAGTTGATGAGCGAGTGAGGTAAGGGAGAAGGTCTCCGGAATGGTCTGGAGAAGAGAGGAGGGGATAGGGGTCAAGCGGCAGGTTGTTGGGCGGACCGCGCCGTCAACAAGGACGCGAGATTTCATCTGGAGAGAGAGGGGAGAAAGAGGTCAAAGCACAGGGTAGGGCAGTGTGAGCAGAACCAGCGTGTCGTTTGAAATTAGCAAAACGAGGATCGGGATGTCGTCGACCTTCTTTTCTATAAATGGTTGACGAAGGTCTCAGCAGAGAGGGATGGAGGGGGGAGGGTGGCAGGGGGTAGTGAGAGATTCAGGAGGGAGGAAGAGAGTGGCAAGAGCGTGTCCGTATGGGGTAGAGGCAGATGCTTGGAAGTTTAACACAGTAGTGGTAGAAATTGGCTTTTAGGCAGCAGAGACAGAAGAGGAAGAATGTCAGAGAGGAGGCGAGGAAAGGATGCCAGGTCGCGGAGGGAGGCGAGTTTTCCTTCCATTTCCGCTCGGCGCACCGGAGCACCTGTTCTGTGGAGCTGCAATGAGTGGTCGAGCCACGGAGCAGGAAGGGTGATGGACCTGGAGCCGGCCTGGAGGATAGGGGAGACATAGAGAGCAAGAGATCGCAGAAAAGGGAGGAGAAGGAGGGGTATGAGGAGGCAGAAATACAGGAGATAGGTTGGAGAACGTGAGCAGTGAATGAGGGTGAAGGAATGAAGATGGAGAGAGTAGCGGGGAGAGAGAGCGAAGGTTGGGACGGCGCGATACCATCCGAGTAGGGCAGTTGGGCGGAAGTGTTGGATGAGAACGAGAGGGAAAAAGGATACAAGGTAGTGGTCGGAGAGACTTGGAGGGGAGTTGCAATGAGATTAGTGGAAGAACAGCATCTAGTAAAGATGAGGTCAAGCGTATTGCTGCCTTGTGAGTAGGGGGGGAAGGTGAGAGGGTGAGTCAAAAGAGGAGAGGAGTGGAAAAGAGGAGGCAGAGGGAAGTGAGTCAAGGTAGACGTGGGGAGGTTAAAGTCACCAGAACTGTGAGAGGTGAGCCATCCCAGGAAGGAACTTATCAGGGCGTCAAGCTCATTGAGACTCTCCAAGGGACCCTGGAGGGCGATAAATGATAAGGATGTTAAGCTTGAAAGGGCTGGTAACTGTGACAGCATGGAATTCAAAGGAGGCGATAGACAGATGGGTCAGGGGAGAAAGAGAGAATGTCCACTTGGGAGAGATGAGGATCCCAGTGCCACCACCCCTGTGACCAAGAGCTCTCGGGTGTGCGAGAACACGTGGGCAGACGAGGAGAGAGCAGTAGGAGTAGCAGTGTTATCAGTGGTAATCCATGTTCCCGTCAGTGCCAAGAAGTCGAGGGACTGGAGGGAACATAGGCTGAGATAGACTCTGCCTTGTTGGCCGCAGATCGGCAGTTCCAGAGGCTGCCTGAGACCTGGAACTCCACGTGGGCGTGCGCGCTGGGACCACCAGGTTAGAGTAGCAGCGGCCACGCGGTGTGAAGCGTTTGTATGGTCTGTGCAGAGAGGAGAGAACAGGGATAGACAGACACATAGTTGACAGGCTACAGAAGAGGCTACGCTAATGCAAAGGAGATTGGAATGACAAGTGGACTACACGTCTCGAATGTTCAGAAAGTTAAGCTTACGTTGCAAAAAATCTTATTGACTAAAATGATATAGTACTGCTGGCTGGTGAAATAGGCTAGCTAGCAGTGGCTGCGTTGTTGACTTATGTGTTGAAAGTGTAGCTGGCTAGGTAACCTCTAACTGGCTAGGTAACCTCGACAATTACTCTAGACTACACAATTATCTTGGATACAAAGACGGCTATGTAGCCAGCTAAGATCAAACAAATCAAACTGTTGTACTGTAATGAAATGAAATGTAATACTACCTGTAATACTACCTGTGGAGCAAAGCGGAATGCAACTACTCGCTCCAAACCAAACCGGAAGTGCGTATCGTAGAGGGAGAGGCAATAGAAGTGTTGTTTCTTGTATTATTGTCTTTTGTGTCTTTAGAGGACTGCTTCACCTTAATGTCCCCTTTCCCTTTTCTTGTCCTTATTTTGTCCCACTTTGTCCCTTCTTTGTCCCTTCTTCTCTTCTGCCAACTAGACACTCCTTGTTAGCTAGCTAGCTTCTTTCAGGAATGTCCCTAGCAACTGCCTAGCAACAGGTAAACAACTTAGCTAGCTAAGAAAACGGTATAATTTTATGAAAGATTGTTACTTTTTCAAAAGCCTTTCTTCTTTGTTTGCTGCTTGTTTGGTCTCCTATTCAGTTTGCAGTTTTCTTTTGATTTTTTTCGATGTACTTTACTCTAAAAAAACATTTAAATTTCAATATTTGTAGGAGCTCATCTTTTCAGCTGCTGCTGCTTAATTTGGAACTCCGGAACTATATGTCGATATGATACTATACAGATGCATACTATATGACTGCAGGAAATGGGTACAGATTTGGTACATTATGTGATGTAGCAACAGACCTATTGTCTACTGTGTGCATCTGACTGACTCAGAGAGAGGAAGCAGACAGAAAGTCAGACACGTTGACTACAGATCGGATTGTTTAATTGTTGATTAATTTAATGACTGATTACAAACGTGCTGGTGTTTTCAGCTGACCTTCTAAATACTTCTGTATCACAGTGGCTGGGCCTCTCTCTCGCCCTCCTGCCTCTCCCCCTAACCGAGGCATCACTGGCCAAAAAGGAACCTGCATCCACCCTTTTCCCTATCCTGGAGACACTCAGAGAGCCTCGTTAGTCTGAGGGCCAAGTACCTGCCCAGACAGGCTCCAAATTCCTCTCATTGTTCTAGTACTAAGTAGATGTTTCGTAACAGGGTCTGACCCCTTACCTGTTTTCCGCTCACCTTGTCCTTGTTGTTTCCTGAAGGCTGTTTGCTTTGCCCCAACCACAACCACTCCCTCTGCAAATAGGACTCAGTTGATCGACCACACAAAGAAGGCTGTTTCAGGGCACCTGACTCCATGATTAAACACAGTCGGATCCTATGGCATCCAGGATGTTGCCCAGTTCCAACAGTGTTTGAGTAGATTTCTATTGATTCTGATTGAGTTAGAGCTGTTCTAGTTCTAACATATCTATTTCTATCAAGGCTTTACTTTTTTCCTGTTACCGGCAATTTCAGTGATTTCAGCCAGCATGGTCAAACTAATGATACAGTATAACACGTTGTATTGGACTCTGAGGAAACAGATTCAGTGTGTTGTATCTCTACTTACGGTTCTGTAATCTGACCAGAACCTCACATATAAATACAAGGAATAAGCTGTACTGTTTAATATCATTTTCATTTTTTTTTAAGAGGTCAGACCGATTTCTTATTTTATTTATCTCATGATTTAAGTAGTATTGTAGGATTAAAACCGCCGTAACAGCCCAATGGGGGTCAAATGTTGGACGTTAAAATCGGATGCAGTTATTTTGTTCCAGTGCCCATTTAGCCTGGGACTGGATAATCCTGTGGTGTTACAGAGGTCACAGGGTCAAAAGGTGAGACAGGTGTCAGCACATCTCTGTCATCTGATTAACTTTTCTGATATGTCTCTCTGTGTAAGGTCAAAGGTCATGGAGCTCACTGGACTGCAGTCAATGAAATGTTCAGGATCGGGGGAGTGTGGCTAGGCTAACTCAACCAGCCAGGGGAGAGGAACATTCAAAGAAAAAGCTTATGCAGCTACACTCAAAAACTTAGATGATGTATGGAAAAATAGTGGGATATGCTTCCAATGGAAATAGTGTCCAAATGAACTCTGCAAGATTCCCTGCTTCCCTGTAAATTCCTCTTGATGATGTAGATATAAAAAGCTTTTTATATATTTTTCCCTGATCAAAAACCTGGAACTCCTTGACAAATTCATGTTCTTTGCTTACATGGAGCCAATTTCCTGCAGCGCCCAAAACACTTACAATTGAATGGATAGAAAGGACATTCCCACTTGATTTCACATGGACACTTGAATGCTCAGAAGAGTTATAGTTGCAAAGAGCGAACGAACTTAGCACTTTATTTTAGACTGTAAAGTGAGTGTAATGGTTCTACGTTCAATTTCTATTCCTGGAAACAGAAGCACTGCCAATCTAGATGATGAAGAGCACATATTCTACCATATAAGGAGAAATCTGCAGACTACTTATTCACAGAAGGTTACAGGCCTAAGAGGGCTTGTGCTGATTTTATGTGTAAACGGGTGTCTATGCTTGAGTGCTCGTGTGAGTGAATGTGTGTGTGTGTGTGTGTGTGTTGTGGCATTCACAGGTCTGTGTATGGGTGGCCATGGTTAATTCAAGCCTAGTGTGTGACCTCTTAGCTCATGCTGATGTGGCCGGTGACACTTTGCTTCTTGAAAGTCCAGTATCTTGAAAATGTGACAGCTGACATGCAAAACATTTCGGGACTGTATCAACAGTGGACTAATGAAAAAAATTCCAAAATATAGTTTTTGAGTGGATTTTCCCTTTAAGAGTAGATGAGCTTGTTTCCATGCTGAGGTGAGGAATGTCAGGCCGACAAGTGTGTCTACGCATACAGCACGCACGCCGCACACACACACACACACACACACACACACACGACACAACACACACCACACACACACACACACACACACACACACACACACACACACACACACACACACACACACACACACACACACACACACACACACAACAGTCCAGTGGTGACATCATCATCATACACTGCGGCCGAACGAGGTTAAGCATCACTGATTAGTGAATTTTCAACTACACTGAAATTCCACTCAATATATTATATTTACCACATCAAAGCTCAGGATGACATTCCTCATCATTACTGCTGAATTACTGCATCCTTCACTTTAAACTGGTTGTGGTAAACATTGTATGTGGCTGAAAAAAAGCAGAACGTGCTTGTCTCCCCCAATCTCCTGGCATGTTTGCTGGTCGTGTCTTGTGACTGTGAGCTGATAGCTCCTCTCTCCATCAGAGGATTCCAACAGGCAGGGTCAGAGGTGCATGGCACAGAGGAAACACCAACGGAATAAGCGGGAGACCAAACAACCATCCGTCAGAAGTTATGTGGGACTTGAGGGCTGTCTCCTCTGCCTTCAGTCTCTCTTATCTCTTATCTCCAGCATGTGGACATTTATCTTGTGTCTGACAGCCTCGTGTGGTTAGACTGAGCGACTCTCTCTCAATGGACTGGGCGAGCAAGTTCCTTTAGGAAGTAAAAGTTGTTTGTCACTTATTCCATGTTTTGAGTTCAAGAGGAAGGAGACGTCAGTGGCTAAGTCCAAGCACTGTTCTATAGGTGATGCCATGATGGACCTTTCTTTCCCTTTTGCCAGTAACGTCACATCAACCAAGGCCTCCTCGTTAGTATATATCCCATGTCTAGAGCTAGCTGTGTATTCCCAATGAGCCCCCTTCCAGACTCAACGTAAAAATGACAAAGCACTTCCCACTTTTCTTCACAGGGTTCCTGTCATGCCAGAACGAAATGAGGGAGAGAGAACAAAACTTTTGTGTTTTCCTACTTTTTCTTTGAAAAGGCCGCAAAGGCTGCTCCCCACCCCTTTCTCTTAGACCCTGAGGAGGATAGAGCCCAGTTTAACTTGGAGGGTCCTTGTCTAAGAAAACATTCAGTGAAGACTGTTAAGGTCCAGCACTTTATCTCTTCCCTTGCCAAGTCCTACAGAGTATAAAAGGCTGGGTGGTTCTGGTGACAGCCAGCAGATAGCTGGATTAATGGCCAGACCTCCTGCTTTCCAAGAGGAATCTATTTTAACTGCGGTAAAGAAGTCCCAAACGAAGGTGAAATCATACCAGAAAACTAGCTAAGTAAAGTATACAGATACATGGTGTGATTAAGACTCTCAAAAAGATCTGACTAAATTGTATTTTTAGAAAGGGTGTGCCCAAATGGATTGATGATTTATTAATTCACCCCAAAAAGTGTCAACAGTGACTACACCCCACAGTTCAAATGCCCGTAGAAACACTCGTCTAAAAGGGAAAGTTGTCCACAACGCTGAACTGTGAAGAGGTCAGCTGAAGGTTGCGATGCTGGAGGGAGGAGGTTGAGCCGGGCAACTCGGCTCAATAGTCTGCCAGGAAAATCAATAAAGCACCAGCCTCCCACCCTGTGACCTAACCGACCTAACTGATGTACAGTGCCCTGGTTCTGGAAAGCTGGGCACTGTTGCCAGGCGGCTTTTCTGTGTCAAAGTTGTTTAAAAGCCAAGGACTCTCTTGCTCGCACACACGCACACGCACACACAAATTAGCAGCAATGGCTGACTGTGGCAGCTTGTGACATTGTGAGTCGTTGTTAAATCAAATCCAACTGGTAAATCAAACTGTGGTAGTGTTATTGTGCACAAAACAACTCAATTGCGGTAGAGATAAGGACAAAATCCAACATACATGCCACACACAGACCTGTATGGATGCACACGCACACAGATGCATACACACGCACACGCACACACACACACACACACACACACACACACACACACACACACACACACACACACACACACACACACACACACACACACACACAACACACACACACACACACACACAGACAAAAAAAAAAAAAAAAAAAAAAAAATTAAAGGTTTTTCTCTGAGGTGGAAGAAAGTGTTCAACTTGTTCAACCATCAAGTAATGGTGACCTCTTGTGCCACGGTCAGATATCATCCAAGTCATACCGACATACCGGCAATCTGATTCAGCCATGGAGTTCTCTTTGTCCAAGAGAAAGTTCTGTGAAAATTCCTTTCCCATTGGTCATATCACCTACTGAGTGTACAGTTGGCAGGGTTCAAAGACAAACACTAGCTATACATAGGCATTCATGACACAGTTCATGACAAAGTGGTGATGCATCAACAGCAACCCACTGAGCACAGCCGTCAATTCAACGTCTATTCCACATTGGTTCAACGTAACTTAATTGAAATGACGTGGACACAGCATTGATTTAACCAGTGTGTGCCCAGTGTGAAGTATCTGTGGGGGTTTTCAACTTCTTCCATTATATAGTTCAGGGATTCTTAAACGTTTTCATCTTGAGAGCCAAATAAGTAGATGACCGTCCTCCCGTGACACAAATCCTCCTCCAACAACCCAAATTAAGAAGAAATAGTGTACCGACCCATAGTTTAAAGAAACCCTGATGTATGTTGACTGAATAATCTCCCGTCAAAATTTGACAGGAAGAATTACAGGACAGGACAAATGTACTGTACTAACCTCTCCATCAGGACATCTGAGAAACGCCTTTACAGGCCCTGCGTAACCGTTCTGGTTATGAATCGCTTTCATTTTCAGCCTGCTTAAGTCAGCACAGCCATAACACTCTGTAACCATCAATCACATTCTCATGAACATCTGATGGCTTCTTAGAGTCTTAGCGCGTAGCGAGTGTAAACGGTGCCATGTGTCTCGTAAAGGGGCATTGCCTGGTGCTCGGCCTTCCTCCTGTCACCAAAGCTTTAAACCAGCCCAGTGGAACCAAGCAGTGTTGTAATCCCTGTTTTTTTTTTAACAGCACCTGTCAAAGTGAGACTAGGTAGCGGATGGAATGCAGTGTGGCTTGGGGCTCGTTCACAGTGGGCTAGTTCGAGCGTTGTTTAAGAGCTGTTAAAGCCATTTTGCTAAAGAAGCTCTCGTAAGAGCCAGAGCTGCCGTGACATCACATTAACAGGCCACAAGGGCCACAGATTTCGTCCCTCCATGCTAGAGGGATGTTGCGATTGGTTCGCAGGAAGTGTGAAATGTCACAGCGAGTGTAGTGCGTCTGGAGGTCCCCGGTGTGTTTGTTATCCGGCGAACAAACACTGGTTTGCTGAAAAGAGAGCGGAGACAGGGAAGGAAGAGAGGAAAGGGAACGAAGAGGAGAGAAGGAAGGAAGAAAGGAAAGGGAACGGAGAGGAGAGGAGGGAGGGAAATAAAACATTTCACTTTTCTGACACCCACAGAAAACCTCCAGTCTTGATGGTGGAACGTTGTGAAATACTGTGTTGTTGTTTTTCTCCAGTTCTTGGTTCTAAGAAAACCACCTTAGGAACCAAAGTTCATCCGAAACCAACTAGTGGATCATGTGTTTCAACATGGTCGTTCAGCTTGATTGCTCCTGATTGATTCTCTATTTATTTCCAGATGTCCCGACTGAGGAGGATGATTGAGTGACACATTATTTCTTGGGGAATGGGTAATGTAGTGATATGCCCCATTGTCGTGGGTATGGCAGAGTGTTCTCTCGGAGGGTTCTATGGGAAACCAATGCCCAGTGGGCTAGCTAGCGAACACGCTGCCTCAGGCTGGCTCGACTGCCTCCTAGACAGACAAAGAAGCTGAGAGAGGGAAAGAGACCAGAAGCTGCTGACTACTGAAGCTAACTTTTGCAGTTAGAGTTCCTAGAGTTATTGACACACATTGGAAGGCCATACTTATAACATACCTCAGCTATAATGTCATTGTGTATGCTAACCATGTGTATGTGACAAATACAATTTGATTTATCATAAGGTGAATGCACCAATTTGTAAGTCGCTCTGGATAAGAGCGTCTGCTAAATGACTTAAATGTAAAATGTAGATTTGATTTGATTGCCACCTCTGATTTGGGCATAGTCTATAACTCACAGCACTATAATTAACTGAGTTGGACAAAGGTAATTTCATTCGAGATCAGCCACTCCTTTTTAACCTAACCAAAACCTCATGTTTTGCCTCGGGTCACATGTTTGACACCCCTGGTAGCTTTGACATCAAAGGACAATTGAAAACTAATGGAGTACATCCTCTGTTGTAAACACAGAACAGCGGTGCCATTGTGGCCTGCATAGCTCGAGTAACAAACGCTTGGGTATGAAGCAAAATCACTCAACCTATGTGTCAGGGAACCTACGTAAGCAGTCTAAAAGTGGGACTATTAGGACTTCAGAGTTTCCTCCCTCCAGTCAATAAATATGTGTAAATCCTACTATAACGATGCCTTACCTCATGAGCTTCTAGCTGTGCAGATTAGAAGCAGCAGTTGAGGGGAGATGGAAGAGAGATGTGCGGCCCTCCGTGTGAATGTGTTTGTGTTGTGAACAAGTGAGATTTCTCGATTATGCTCGTTATCGTTTTGATTGTTCTGTGATTAGTCTTTAAGAATTTGGACGCAGGTGCTTTTGCGTATGATATCCACACATTCGACTACATCATACTTACTTTGAGACATTGATAGGCCCACAAGAGAAAAAGGAGACATTCTTAACGTGTGCTATAATAGTATAAAAAAAAAACATAAAAAATTATGTTTCAAAGGTTTCCTGATTCAGCGCCAAATCCTAACTGGAGAAGTGCGTGTGTAGCTCAGACGTTTGTGTAAATCATGCATTGATGTCAATGGGAGCTTGGCACGGAAATTCAAGTTACGTACTTGGATCTCCAGTGAGGAACTCAGCCAGCACTGTCTACCCAGCTTCTAGCGGACTAATGAAAGAAATACCAGAAGACCGTTTTTGGGTGGTATTTTCCTTTAACGGTATGTATCAATTTCCCTAAAAGACACAGGTCCCTGGCAGTATATGCATTGGTGAAAATGGGGCAACATAGAGTATGCATTCATTGACCATTGACAGTGATTATGGAGACATGGGAACATACAGTCAAAATTATTATGTATTTTCGATTAAACTGATATCCAGCACCACACACTTCTTTGCGTTCCTGCCTCACAATTACGTGTTTGTTGCGACGTCTTCATCTATTGTTATTGTGCGGCCATTCGGAGGTCGCAACTGCTACTTCAAACGGCTCTAATTCACCAAGAGTCGAGGAAAGGTCTGCCTTCCTCTCGAGCTGTAATCACGCAGCAGCACTCAAGTCAAATTGCAAGGGGCGGCACATTTTTCCACACATTTTCCCCACGATTGACTAAACATTGAAAGCTCTGCATATGATATTGGAATCATTAAGAGCGTTCATTAGCCCACTGCGCTGTTGAGCTTAAAGGCTAGAGGATTTGTCTGCTGGCATGCATGGGAGATTACACACGATCTTCGGAGGTGGTGATCTCGGCTGTAGGGGAAGAGAGAGCAGGGAGCGCATGCACCAGAGACCCTTAGTGTTTGGGCTGGTTGGCTGGATGGACAGGGGGATGGGAAAGAAGAGAGAAGGAAGGAGAGAGAGGGGAGTGATCTTGGGTCATGCTATAGGCTGAATAGAGCAGTGGGAGGAGGTGTGGTTTAGTTTTACATGAGGTTATATGACTAAAATATATGACACACACACACACGGGCCACTCGCACCCACATAAAGTTATAGCACGCTGGAGGAAAACTTTACAGTATTTAACTTACACTAATAAAACTTTACAGTAATAAACCATTCCGTGATTGAGTTTGTCAGTAGAAAAAAGGGCCAATGTGGTTCTGATTTAATTGAACCCATGTGGTCTTACTGGCCTGACTGTGGTAATGTCTACAACCTCTCCTTAACAGTCACATTTGCTTGATACCAGAGTTGTTTTGGTTCTATAGGTTATGTAACAATGATGTAATCTATACCCTCAACCTCAAGGGTTGAACTCAGTTACCCTAATGCACACATTCTTATGTCGTTACAGTTTTGAGTTTGTGCTACCCAAATGTCTTCAAAATAACCTACCTCATATGGCCCCCCTCCACTTGATTATCAAGCAAGCATGTTTGTCATGAGAAAGAGCTGGTGTGTTGTCACAGTCTCACATATTTGCAAATTAGAATAGTACATTGGAAGCACACCATCCCCTGAAACACTAAATATTTTGTCATTGTTGATAAGACCAGTGGTAGTTACAGTGGGGCAAAAAAGTATTTAGTCAGCCACCAATTGTGCAAGTTCGCCCACTTAAAAAGATGAGAGAGGCCTGTAATTTTCATCATAGGTACACTTCAACTATGACAGACAAAATGAGAAACAAAAATCCAGAAAATCACATTGTAGGATTTTTAATGAATTTATTTGCAAATTATGTTGGAAAATAAGTATTTGGTCACCTACAAACAAGCAAGATTTCTGGCTCTCACAGACCTGTAACTTCTTCTTTAAGAGGCTCTTCTGTCCTCCACTCTTATAATTAAACCTTGTATAAATTGGCAACTTGATTTTGAAAACTTTCAGTTATCAGTATATAAGATACCTGTCCACAACCTCAAAACAGTCACACTCCAAACTCCACTATGGCCAAGACCAAAGAGCTGTCAAAGGACACCAGAAACAATATTGTAGACCTGCACCAGGCTGGGAAGACTGAATCTGCAATAGGTAAGCAGCTGGTTTGAAGAAATCAACTGTGGGAGCAATTATTAGGAAATGGAAGACATACAAGACCACTGATGAACCCCTCGATCTGGGGCTCCACGCAAGATCTCACCCCGTGGGGTCAAAATGATCACAAGAACGAGTGAGCAAAAATCCAGAACCAAACGGGGGACCTAGGAAGACCTGCAGAGAGCTGGGACCAAAGTAACAAAGCCTACCATCAGTAACACACTACGCCGCCAGGGACTCAAATCCTGCAGTGCCAGACGTGTCCCCTGCTTAAGCCAGTACATGTCCAGGCCCGCTGAAGTTTGCTAGAGAGCATTTGGATGATCCAGAAGAAGATTGGGAGAATGTCATATGTCAGATAAACCAAAATATAACTTTTTGGTAAAAACTCAACTCGTTGTGTTTGGAGGACAAAGAATGCTGAGTTGCATCCAAAGAACACCATACCTACTGTTTTTATTTATTATTTATTTAACCTTTATTTAACCAGGTAGGCAAATTAGACACGTTCTCATTTACAATTGCGACCTGGCCAAGATAAAGCAAGCAGTTCGACACAATACAACAACACATAGTTACACATGGAGTAAAACAAACATATAGTCAATAATACAGTGAAAAAAAAATAAGTCTATATACAATGTGAGCAAGTGAGGTGAGATAAGAGGAGGTGAAGGCAAACAAAAATAGTATAATAAATAAAAAATATAAAGGCCATGAGGTGAAGTGAATACAACACAGCAAGTAAAATAAAAACTTTTAAAAAACACATGGAATTTGGTTTGCAGCGGAAGAAAGTGCAAAGTAGAGACAGAATATAATGGGGTGCAAAGGAGCAAAATAAATTAATAAATAAATACAGTAGGTAAAGAGGTAGTGTGTTTGGCTAAATTGTAGATGGGTTATGTACAGGTGCAGTAATCTATGAGCTGCTCTGACAGCTGCTTGAAAGCTAGTGAGGAGATAGGTGTTTCCAATTTCAGAGATTTTGTTAGTTCCCAGTCATTGGCAGCAGAGAACTGGAAGGAGAGCGTCCAAAGGAAGAATTGGTTTTGGGGGTGACTAGAGAATATACCTGCTGGAGCGCGTGCTACAGATAGGTGCTGCTATGGTGACCAGCGAGCAGAGATAAGGGGACTTTACCTAGCAGGGTCTTGTAGATGAACTGGAACCAGTGGGTTTGGCGACGAGTATGAAGCGAGGGCCAGCCAACGAGAGTGTACAGGTCGCAGTGGTGGTAGTATATGGGCTTTGGTGACAAAACGGATGGCACTGTGATAGACTGCATCCAATTTATTGAGTAGGTTTGGAGGCTATTTTGTAAATGACATCACCGAAGTCGAGGATTGGTAGGATGGTCAGTTTTACAAGGGTATGTTTGGCAGCATGAGTAAAGGATGCTTTGTTGCGGAATAGGAAGCCAATTCTAGATTTGACTTTGGATTGGAGATGTTTGATGTGAGTCTGGAAGGAGAGTTTACAGTCTACCAGACACCTAGGTATTTGTAGTTGTCCACATATTCTAAGTCAGAACCGTCCAAGTAGTGATGTGGACAGGCGGGCAGGGGCAGGCAGCGATCGGTTGAAGAGCATGCATTTGGTTTTACTTGTATTTAAGAGCAGTTGGAGGCCACGGAAGGAGAGTTGTATGGCATTGAAGCTCGCCTGGAGAGTTTAACACAGTGTCAAAAGAAGGGCCAGAAGTATACAGAATAGTGTCGTCTGCGTAGAGGTGGATCAGAGAATCACCAGCAGCAAGAGCGACATCATTGATGTATACAGAGAAGAGAGTCGGTCCAAAATTGAACCCTGTGGCACCCCCATAGAGACTGCCAGAGGCCCGGACAACAGACCCTCCGATTTGACACACTGAACTCGATCAGAGAAGTAGTTGGTGAACCAGGCGAGGCAATCATTAGAGAAACCAAGGCTGTCGAGTCTGCCAATGAGGATGTGGTGATTGACAGAGTCAAAAGCCTTGGCCAGGTCAATGAATACGGCTGCACAGTATTGTTTCCTATCGATGGCGGTTACGATGTCGTTATGACCTTGAGCGTGGCTGAGGTGCACCCATGACCAGCTCTGAAACCAGATTGCATAGCGGAGAAGGTGTGGTGGGATTCAAAATGGTCGTAATCTGTTTGTTGACTTGGCTTTCGAAGACCTTAGAAAGGCAGGGTAGGATAGAATATATGCTGTAGCAGTTAGGGTCAAGGGTGTCCCCCCCTTTGAAGAGGGGGATAACCGCAGCTGCTTTCCAATCTTTGGGGATCTCGGACGACACGAAAGAGAGGTTGAAGCTAGTAATAGGGGTGCAACAATTTCAGCAGATAGTTTTAGAAGAAAGGTCCAGATTATCTAGCCCGGCTGATTTGTAAGGGTCCAGATTTTGCAGCTCATTTAGGACATCAGCTGACTGTATTTGGGAGAAAGAGAAATGGGGATGCTTGGGCGAGTAGCAGAGGGGAGGGCAGTGCTGTTGTCCGGGGTAGGGGCAGCCAGATGGAAAGCATGGCCAGCCGTGGAAAAATGCTTATTGAAATTCTCAATTATAGTGGATTTTGCGGTGGTGACAGTGTTTCCTATCTTCAGAGCGGTTGGAAGCTGGGAGGAGATGGTGTCTTTATTCTCCATGGACTTTACGGTGTCCCAGAACTTTTTGAATTTGTGTTGCAGGAAGCAAATTTCTGCTTGAAAAAGCTAGCCTTGGCGTTCTAACTGCCTGTGTATATTGGTTTCTGGCTTCCCTGAAAAGTTGCATATCACGGGGGCTGTTCGATGCTAATGCAGAACGCCATAGGATGTTTTTCGTTGGTTAAGGGCAGTCAGGTCAGGAGAGAACCAAGGGCTATATCTGTTCCTGGTTCTAAATTTCTTGAATGGGGCATGCTTATTCAAGATGGTGAGGAAGGCATTTTTTAAAAATGACCAGGCATCCTCTACTGACGGGATGAGATCGATATCCTTCCAGGATACCCCGGCCAGGTCGATTAGAAAGGCCTGCTCGCTGAAGTGTTTCAGGGAGCGTTTGACAGTGATGATGGGAGGTCGTTTGACCGCTGACCCATTACGGATACAGGCAATGAGGCAGTGATCGCTGAGATATCTGGTTGAAAACAGCAGAGGTGTATTGGAGGGCAAGTTTGTTAGGATGATATCTATGAGGGTACCCGAGTTTACGGAATTGGGGTGGTACCTGGTAGGTTCATTGATAATTTGTGTGAGATTGAGGGCATCAAGCTTAGATTGTAGGGTGGCTGGGGTTTGAGCATGTTCAAATTTAGGTCGCCTAGCAGCACGAACTCTGAAGATAGATGGGGGCAATCAGTTCACATATAGGTCCAGAGCACAGCTGGGGGCAGAGGTGGTCTATAGCAGGCGGCAACGGTGAGAGACTTGTTTTTAGAGAGGTGGATTTTTAAAAGTAGAAGTTCAAATTGTTGGGAACAGACCTGGATAGTAAGACAGAACTCTGCAGGCAGTCTTTGCAGTAGATTGCAACACGCCCCCTTTGGCCGTTCTATCTTGTCTGAAAATCTTGTAATTGGGGATGAAAATGTCTGAGTTTTTGGTGGTCTTTCTAAGCCAGGATTCAGACACGGCTAAAACATCCGGGTTGGCAGAGTGTGCTAAAGCAGTGAACAAAACAAACTTAGGGAGGAGGCTTCTAATGTTAACATGCATGAAGCCAAGGCTATTACGGTTACAGAAGTCATCAAAAGAGAGCGCCTGGGAATAGGAGTGGAGCCAGGTACTGCAGGGCCTGGATTCACCTCTACATCACCAGAGGAACAGAGGAGGAGTAGGATAAGGGTACGGCTAAAAGCTATGAGAATTGGTCGCCTAGAGCTACTAGAGCAGAGAGTAAGAGGAGGTTTCTGGGGCGATAAAATAGTTTAAAGGAATAATGTACAGACAAAGGTATGGTGGGATGTGAATACAGTGGAGGTAGACCTAGGTATTGAGTGATGATGAGAGAGATATTGTCTCTAGAAACATCATTGAAACCAGGTGATGTCATCGCATATGTGGGTGGTGGAACTGAGAGGGTGGATATGGTATAGTGAACAGGGCTAGAATCTCTACAGTGAAATAAGCCAATAAACATTAACCAGAACAGCAATGGACAAGGCATATTTACATTAAGGGAGGGCATGCTTAATCGGGTGATCAATAAGGGTCCAGTGAGTAGAGGTTGGTTGGGGTCGTGGCGATCCAGACAGCTGGCCGGGTATGTGGCTGTCGGTAGCAGCATAGGATGGAGGTCTGTTGTAGATACCTCGTGCGTTTCCGTCGGTAAGTTAGTGGGGTTCCGTGTAGTGGGGTTCCGTGTGGAAGAGGGGATCAATCCAAATTGGCAGAATAGATATAGTGACCCAAGGAGAAAAAAAATAAATAAAAATAAAATAATAATAATAGTTGTCCGGTATGCTTATTCAGGTAGCAGCCGATAAGACAGCTAACGATTAGCGGGCCTCAGGTGAGCGTTCAGTAACGTCGGGACGGAGGTGCCAGTTGGATAAATCCCTCGGGCAGATAACGTCGGCAGTCAGACGTGAAGGCCCGGTGGGGTTCCGTATCTGCAGCAGCAACAAAAGAAACGGGTCCGGATGGTGATGGAACTCCTCAGCTGGCTAGCTCCAGGATGATGTAGTTTGCTCTGTGAAGCATGAGGGTGGAAACATCATGCTTTGGGGCTGTTTTTCTGCAAAGGCACCAGGACGACTGATCCGTGGAAAGGAAAGAATGAATGGGCCATGTATCGTGAGATTTTGAGTGAAAACCTCCTTCCATCAGCAAGGGCATTGAAGATGAAACGTGGCTGGGTCTTCAGCATGACAATGATCCCAAACACACCGCCGGGCAACGAAGGAGTGGCTTCGTAAGAAGCATTTCAAGGTCCTGGAGTGGCCTAGCCAGTCTCCAGATCTCAACCCCATAGAAAATCTTTGGAGGGAGTTGAAAGTCCATGTTGCCCAGCAACAGCCCCAAAACATCACTGCTCTAGAGGAGATCTGCATGGAGGAATGGGCCAAAATACCAGCAACAGTTGTGAGAAACCTGTGGAAGACTTACAGAAAACGTTGACCTCTGTCATTGCCAACAAAGGGGTATATAACAAAGTTAATGGAGATAAACTTTTGTTATTGACCAAATACTTATTTTCCACCATAATTTGCAAATAAATTCATAAAAAATCCTACAATGTGATTTTCTGGATTTTTTTTTCTCACTGTCTGTCATAGTTGAAGTGTACCTATGATGAAAATTACAGGCCTCTCTCATCTTTTTATGTGGGAGAACTTGCACAATTGGTGGCTGACTAAATACTTTTTTGCCCCACTGTACCTCACCTGCTTCACCGTGGTTATTTTGCGGGGGATATAGTCTCTCGCTGACAGTCATGCTCGAGATAAGATGAAGGCTCACAATTTATGTGCTTGGATAGTTAGCCATGTTTTTCATTCTTACTGTATGTTTATGATATATGTTCTTCCTCATTAACCCCCCAGTTGTCTTCTGATAACTTGACTTTTGCTAGTTGACATATCAGGATGTTTCCCGGGCTATTTTCTCTCAGGCAGCAAGACGGATGGACCACGGCAGGTGGAGGGGTCCATCAATCCTTTGTCTCTGACAGGCCAACCAGTGTTTAGCTAGCCCAGCGGCGCTGTAATTACAAGCAGATGTTCACCTTGGTGCGGTTCCAGCACTACACGAGTAATCCATTACCCCGTCAGAGTCAACGGGACCTGTAAAACGAAAACATAAAGAGTAAAAACAATGATGTGAAAAGGAACATTCCTTTGCTGCAATCTCTTAACATATCTCCCTCTTTTCTAAAAATCTTTTTCCTGGGCCACGGTATCAGGCGGTATCCCTATGCGAAATTGGGATTGGGAGGCCTATTTGGGATTGGGATGTTTCATCCCCAGATGTGTGATGTGGTATCCTCCTCTGAGAGGGTTGAAGAGCCAACCGTCATTTTAAAACGGAACAGATGTTGCCGTTAGTTACATGTGCGGATGGAGTGCATTTTCCTCCATTGAGAAAATGATTTTTGTACTATTGGAGCCCAAGGGCCCAAGGGCTTGTCCTCTGTGGTGTGGATATGTTAGTTTTGGAGTGTTTCAAGGTTTGTTTTTGCATGAATTGGATTCTCTTTCATAATATCACATAGAATACACGTGCAGTAACAATGGATTTAGAAAATTAGAGGGGCGAGAGTTGATGACAGGGTCATCAGCTGTCACTGATTTCATCTGTTCACGATCACATTCACATGGTTGTTGTTATAATAAGAAGTCCTCAAATGAGGTCTGTAGCATACTGGTCAATGGCGCAAGAAATTTTGAGATCAAGTTCACGAGGCAATATGAAGTGGTTGTCTACTGTAGCCTACTGTACTGTAATGTTGTTTAAAATGTTCTTGTAGATGGATCAAATTGGTTCATTTGCAGGGTTTGGATTCTCTTTCTAAAGTTTAATTGGGGAGCCCGTCCTCCCGAATTAAGGTGCCAACAACCTCCTGTGGCCCAGTATTTAATCTGACTGGTGAATTGATTAGTTAGGTTCAGAACATGCTACATTGTTTGTTTGCTGGGTTTTAATGGGTGATGGCGTGATCTTTTGTCCTGCAACCAACGCTATGGACATGTGTTGTCAATACAGTCATATCAGAGGATTCCCATTCAAGTCAACATTCTTTTTCTACGCTCTCTCACCCATTTGAATTAGAATGACTAGAACGGTCATTCAAGTCAACATCCTGGCGGCCATATTGAGTGTACCTCTATTTCTATGCTCTCACCTATAGGCTATGACTATGTGTTGATACCTAGAGTGACATCCTACACCTCAGTTCTGGGCCCAGGTTCTTCTGGTCCTTTGGATCAGATGAATATGTTCTCAATGAAAGCAGTAGGATTGTACCCGCCAGGGTCGTAATAGAATGAATCTAAGCAAGAGGAACATGTTGTCTTTGGCAGAGTGCCAGCCAGGGCTATTGTGTCTTCCCAATTTTAAATTCACTGATTTTCATGCAGACAGCGTGTTATGAAAATCACCATGAAATGTTTGATTGTATGATGTAGTTGAAGTTACTGTGCAGTTTGCTACTGCTGATGGTTGCTGAGTTGCTGAAGAGGATTTTAGGTCATTGCATTTGACTGAGAAATGAGAGAGAACGGATGGAACATTAGCTCTTCTAATATGAAAACATGCTCATTGATTCAACTGATGATGCACTTTCTTCACTATACGTCCATTCAGTGAGGTCAGTAGCTTGTGCGAGTTTAGCGATTGATCGTTCGATCGATGGTTGCCATGGCGATGTTGTCTGCATATCCCGAAACACTTGCGCCTCTGTGTATAAGTTACCATGGAAACACACATATTATTTTGCTCCAATTTGTGCAATTTGTCCTCGCTCATTGAACCGATTTTAAAAAGGCGCATACGCCCACCTCATTCGCTGAGTCATCCCAAAGCTATTTAGAAAAGGGCTGCCCTGACAAACAGTAAAACCCCACAAGACATTACAGAGGTATCTTGGAGAGAACAGAACCTATAGGTTGAATGTTGTCATGAGTCAATAGATTTTTCAGTTCGGATTTGAGAGTCTGGAATAGCCATTATTAGTGTAACATGTTGTTCCTCCCTCTATACATTGTATACTTTGTGTAACAAACCGTCAGTCTGCCTTAAGGCATTATTGTAGACTTGTCCTGTATATCACAGTACAGTAATAGCCTACTCTACATGACAGTCATTGGTATGCTACAGTTAACCTTTCTTGCAAGACTTTCACACTTTTCAAAGAAATTGAATTACATAAACCAAATTGTTAAGTGATATGATTAGTCACAGCAGCATGGCAACCTGAATAAGATTATAGTTAGATAACAGGAAGTGTTTTCAAGCACATCATCTGATGATTGGTTGAGTAGAGATGTTCAAAGCAAATGGAATAACTCGATTGCAGTACACAGCCATGTTATAATGTGAACGGAATGGGGTCATAGGATAAACAAACATCTGTTTAAGGACAAACAATTCTATTCTCATCCCGCTATTAAATCAAGCTCAAACGTGATTGACACCTATGACAATGCTCTACTGAAAGGCAAACAGTAAGCTTATTATTTCAGCTCAATGCAATTGGCAAGGAAGTTGAATTCATTTCCTGACTTCACTGGGACCTCAAATGGAGTTGATGTGTTGAGGACAACTCAGTCTGAGTGACAATCTGTACTAGTCCTATTAGCAGTCTCTCTGGCCGTGAGGTCTACCTGTGTCAAGGGTAAACATGTTTTCAGGCGCAGAGTGGATATTATGTGTGAGTAGTGGAAAAAGAGATGTATAAAACACACTAAGGGGATGGAGGGAGGCAGCCTCATCGGATCCTGTCTTTATATAACGAGAAGGCCATGTGTGGAAGACCATGTTGGCCCCAGAGCTGGGGGTTTGGAGCAGGAGTAGAGATGGCTAACAGGTTTGGGAGATGTAGTTTCTAGTCATCCCTAGTCAACTGTAATCCTTAGCCAAGTGTGAAAACAGTGATTACGAAACGCAACCTGCCCAATATTGATTGGTTCTCTGGCAAAGGTTTACAGTACGTACAGCGGAGAGGATAAAATTGGACAATATCATTTTTATTCCTGAGGTTGTTATTAAGGGAGCAGCCATAGTAGATACATTCGACTCCTTTAATTCATGGCTCTTACAAGCATGTTGAATTGTTTTGTAACAAATGAGTTGTGTACACTAAGCACTGCCAAAGTCAACTGGCTTTCCTGTTTACTGAATTGTAAATGTGCTCATAGAGACTAGAGTTAGAGTCTGAAGAGAACTCCCAAGTGGTGAGGAGGGAGCAGTATTTCTGAGGTACCAGCGTTCCATAACCATTCCATACATGTTCCATCGATGGACTCGGGGGAATTGGAGCTTAGCCATTTCATTCAGCCCCCCTGCCAAACCTAACAGCTCAGGAGACAAGCAGCCCTTGCTTTTCCAGCTGTTGTCACCCCCCCCCCCCCTTCAACCGCAGGGTCCTCCTTCCCTTCACCCCTTACGGCTGTGTCCTGTGTGTGCAACCAGTGGAGGGGACTGGAACGGAACGGGCTCCCTGACACCACCAGTGGGGTGGGGAACTCACGACTACAGTGCTGTGGTTTCATCCACACAGGGCTAGACGCTAACGACTGACTATTGGAGCGAGTGCATCTGGCTGTTCCTCTGCATGCTCGTTAGCTAGGAAGTATCAGGGCGGGTGAGAAGCCTCTGTCCTCTTAGTACAGCTGTGTAGATCTTCTGTTTCCACCTCCTTGTTTTTCACTGTTCTGGTGGATGATGCTGGTGACGATGGTCGAGACTTGTCCATTCCTTTCAAGGTGTTGCAACTTCACAAACAACCAGCCTTCGATCATTATGGGCATCACAGTCAATTGTAGTGATTGCAGACCCAAATCTGACAACTCGGTCAGGTTATGGTGACAGTATCAGTGATGAGAGTGGTAACGGTGGAGGTGGTCTTAGGGGCTATAACCAACTCTCAAGCTAGCTACTTTAAATAAGAACAGCTGCTTTGAGATAGCGTAACAGTGGTGCTAGCCACTAGCCCGGATAGCTAACAAATGATCCTCTGCCAAGTGACAGAATAAAAATCTCTCCCCAGGGTGACTTCACCTGGAACAGCCTGTCAGGGCGGAGTGTACGACTAATGCCGACGGCCATTCAGAGCCTGTCAGAGCTGGAGCGGACCTGGCTACAGGAGGTAGCCTTCAACAGGCTCCATCAAGACTATGACCTGGGCTGTCAGATCACCATCCCCAAAGGTAAAGTATAGAGCTATTTTTGTGTGTGTGTGTAAATGTCCGTCTGTCTGTCTTCCTTTCTAGCCCGTCCATCCGCCTGTCCGTCTGTCTGTTCATATGGCTAGTCAGTCTGTCCCTGTGCCAATGCTACAAGCATTTTCACAAACATTTGCCATCAACATCCGCCTTGGACCTCTCCGAGACCAACCTCAAACTGTCTAGCAGACCATCTTGAACTTCCCCTCCACAGAGTGTGTTTGAGGAAGCTGTAAGCACTTGTGATTTGAGATGTAAACCTCAGTACACCTGATTTCCTATACAGTACATCTAGAAGACTCAGGAGTGAACTTCCTGTCTTATGTAGTGTCAGTAAGACACTTACACATGAAGATGTAGCCCTTTCCACTCAGGACCATAGGGCCATAGCCTGCTGCTCTGCTCTAAGTCATGCTCTGTGGAGAGCTGTATATTAGCCAGGGTGTGCATTCCAGTCAAAGGTTCTACCTCTCCCCCGGATGATTTAATGCGTTCGTCTGTGTTCCTTATGAATTCCAGAACCCCTCAGGCATGTGTTACTGAGATATTTCAGCACCTCGACTGTGGGTTTTGTTTATCTTGCGCCTGCGGTTGGGTTAGCCGGTGTTTTGCTGAGGCCCGGAGATCCTTGAAGAAATAGAGAAAAGAAAAGCAAATGGCTCGTTGGATCGTTTTACAAGTCGTTGGAGTGGGGAAGAGAGAGAGGACTGAAGGTTCCTGGGATTGCTGTCCAACTTGCCGAGTCAACTGACAAGAATCCAAACCATTTCCTCTCTCTCTCTTTCTTTCTTTCTTTCTTTCTCTCTCTCTATTTTCTGTCACACACATACTGTTTCCTGCTCCCTTTCTCTCATACCATCTCTCTCTCATACCCCCCGCTGTCTTTCTCCTGCTCCCTCTCTATTCTTCACTATTGTTCTCTCATACTCTGTCTTCAGATATTCCATAATGATCTGTAGATATGTCGAAGCATAGTTTCTTAGCAACCTGTTCTATATGTGCCATATATACATATACATATATATATATATATATATGCCAAGGAGTCTGGGAGGCAGTGAGGGGAGGCTGGGTGGCAGCGAGAGGCAGAGCCAGGGGCAACATAGCGGACACTGCTCAGGACTGATCTGACTGCCCATAATTGCAATCACTTGAAGCTTGTTATTGGTGTCAGCGTCTCTATGAACCTATTGTGCTCAACTTAATCCAAGATGGCGTAGCAGTCAGACGTCTTTTGTCCTTCGTCTTGTCGTGTCCCATGTATATATCTTTTTACATATTTTTCCTCGCATATCTTTTTAATATTTTTTTCTAAACCTCAACTTCAAAACACTCTCCTGCAACCCGCCTCACCCAATGTGCTGCGGATCAGTTTTTTTTCTAAAGTATGTTTATTCACCTCGAATCCGGAATCCCCCAATAGAAGCTAGCCAGCTCACTAGCTACTAGCTAGTAGTCAGCTAACCACTGCTAGCGGTCATCAGCTAACCATTAGCTTGGAAAGCTCTCGCCAGTTTGTACAACACGACTCAAACCAGAGCATACCGGTCCTATTTTCTCTCCATATCCCCGGATTCCTACCGCAAGCTCTGGACGTTTTCACCTGGATCATCGCAGCTAGCTAGTTGCTATCCGAGTATAGTATCCGAGTACTATACCTATTTTGCCAATTGAACTTGGAGAAAAGTCTGCTACTCGGAACCCTACTAATCCATCACGACTGGTCTATCGACGTCACCGCACGCGGAGGCTAAAACAGACTATTCTCCATCGAGACATCCCTCTAAGGCCCTTCTGCTAGCTTGCTAGCCCCGGCCTGCTAGCTGTCTGAATTGCCGTGTCTCCAGCCAGCCCAACCACTCACTGGACCCCCCAGCTACATATGCCTCTCCCTAATATCAATATGCCTTGTCCATTACTGTCCTGGTTAGTGATTATTGTCTTATTTCACTGTAGAGCCTCTAGCCCTGCTCAATATGCCTTAACCTACCATTTAGTTCCACCTCCCACTTATGCGGTGACATCACCTGGTTTAAACGTCTCAAGAGACTATATCTCTCTCATTATTACTCAATTCCTAGGTTTACCTGCAATGTACTCACATCCTACCATACCTCTGTCTGTACAGTATGCCTGGAATCTATTCTTTTTTTTACCTTTATTTAACTTCTTGACGCACGTAAAACAACCGCTGAATTGCAGAGCGCCAAATAAAAAATATAAAAAATATATATTTATAATCATGAAATCAGTGAAAGTGAAATATACCAAAACACAGCTTAGCTTGTTGTTAATCCACCTATCGTGTCAGATTTTGAAAATATGCTTTACAGCGAAAGCAATCCAAGCGTTTGTGAGTTTATCAATCACTAGACAAAACAGTAAGAACAGCTAGCCGCAAATTAGCCTGGTCACGAAAGTCAGAAAAGCAATAAAATTAATCGCTTACCTTTGATAATCTTCGGATGTTTGCACTCACGAGACTCCCAGTTACACAATAAATGTTATTTTTGTTCGATAAAGATTAGTTTTATAACCAAAAACCGCCATTTGGTTTGTGCGTTATGTTCAGAAAACCACAGGCTCGTTCCGGTCCTGAAAGGCAGACGGAAATTCCAAAAAGTATCCGTAATGTTTGTAGAAACATGTGAAACGTTTTTTATAATCAATCCTCAGGTTGTTTTTAACATACTTAATCGATAATATTTCAACCGGACGGTAAACTATTCAATACTACAGAGAAAGAAAATGTCGAGCTACATCTCTCGCGCGCAAGAACTAATCAAAGGACACCTGACGCGTTTTGATAAATCTCGCTCATTTTTCAAAATAAAAGCTTGAAACTATGTCTAAAGCCTGGTCACAACCTGAGGAAGCCATTGGAAACAGAATCTGGTTGATACCCCTTTAAATGGAGGAGGGGCAGGCAATGGAACAGGTTTTTTTCAAATAAAAGGCACGTCCGGGTTGGATTTCCTCAGGTTTTCGCCTGCAAAAACAGTTCTGTTATTCTCACAGACAATATTTTGACAGTTTTGGAAACGTTAGAGTGTTTTCTATCCCAATCTGTCAATTATATGCATATTCTAGCATCTGGGCCTGAGAAATACCTTGGGAACGTTATTTTTCCAAACATAAAAATAGTTTCCCCTAGCTAAAGTCAGTCAATTAAGTACAAATTATTATCTTCAATGACGGCCTAGGAACAGTGGGTTAACTGCCTTGTTCAGGGGAATAATGACAGATGTGTACCTTGTCAGCACAGGGATTTGAACTTGCAACCTTTCGGTTATTAGTCCAACGCTCTAACCACTAGGCTACACTGCCACCCATTCTATCATGCCCAGAAACTTGCTCCTTTTACTTATAGGCTCTGCTCTGAACGCACTAGACGACCAGTCCTGATAGCCTTTAGCCGTACCCTTATCCTACTCCTCCTCTGTTCCTCTGGTGATGTAGAGGTTAATCCAGGCCCTGCAGTGTCTAGCTCCACTCCTACTCCCCAGGTACTCTCATTTGTTGACTTCTGTAACCGTAAAAGCCCTGGTTTCATGCATGTTAACATTAGAAGCCTCCTCCCTAAGTTTGTTTTATTCACTGCTTTAGCACACTCAGCCAACCCGGATGTCTTAGCCGTGTCTGAATCCTGGCTTAGGAAGACCACCAAAATCCCTGATATTTCCATCCCTAACTATAACATTTTTTGACAAGATAGAACTGCCAAAGGGGGCGGTGTTGCAATCTACTGCAGAGATAGCCTGCAGAGTTCTGTCTTACTATCTAGGTCTGTACCCAAACAGCTCGAGCTTGTACTTTTAAAAATCCACCTTTCCAGAAACAAGTCTCTCACCGTTGCCACTTTGTATAGACCACTCGCTGCCCCCAGCTGTGCTCTGGACACCATATGTGAATTGATTGCACCCCATCTATCTTCAGAGCTCGTGCTGCTAGGTGACCTAAACTGTGACATGCTTAACACCCCGGCCATCCTACAATCTAAGCTTGATGCCCTCAATCTCACACAAATTATCAATGAACCCACCAGGTACAACCCCAAATCTGTAAACACGGGCACCCTCATAGATATCATCCGAACCAACTTGCCCTCCAAATACACCTCTGCTCTCACCTCTGCTCTCACCTCTCAACCAAGATCTCAGCGATCACTGCCTAATTGCCTGCATCCGTAATGGGTCTGCGGTCAAATGACCACCCCTCATCACTGTCAAATGCTCCCTAAAACACTTCAGCGAGCAGGCCTTTCTAATCGACCTGGCCCGGGTATCCTGGAAGGATATGGACCTCATCCTGTCAGTAGAGGATGCCTGGTTATTCTTTAAAAATGCCTTCCTCACCATCTTAAATGAGCTTGCCCCATTCAAAAAAAGTGTAGAACCAGAACAGATTTAGCCCTTGGTTCTCTCCAGACCTGACTGCCCTTGACCAGCACAAAAATATCCTGTGGCGTTCTGTATTAGCATAGAACAGCCCCCGTGATATGCAACTTTTCAGGGAAGTTAGGAACAAATATACACAGGGAGTTAGGAAAGCTAAGGCTAGCTTTTTCAAGCAGAAATTTGCACCCTGTAGCACAAACTCAAAAAAGTTCTGGGACACTGTAAAGTCCATGGAGAATAAGAGCACCTCCTCCCAGCTGCCCACTGCACTGAGGCTAGGAAACACTCTCACCACCGATAAATCCACTATAATTGAGAATTTCAATAAGCATTTTTCTACGGCTGGCCATGCTTTCCACCTGGCTACCCCTACCCCTATCAACAGCCCTCCACCCCCCACAGCAACTCGCCCAAGACTCCCCCACTTCTCCTTCACCCAAATCCAGATAGCTGACGTTCTGAAAGAGCTGCAGAATCTGGACCCCTACAAATCAGCCTGGCTAGACAATCTGGACCCTCTCTTTCTAAAATTGTTGCAACCCCAATTACTACCTTGTTCAACCTCTCTTTCGTATCGTCTGAGATTCCCAAAGTTTTGAAAGCTGCCGCGGTCATCCCCCTCTTCAAAGGGGGAGACACTCTAGACCCATACTGCTACAGACCTATATCTATTCTACACTGCCTTTCTAAGGTTTTCGAAAGCCAAGTAAAAAAATAGATTACCGACCATTTCGAATCCCACCGTACCTTCTCCGCAATGCAATCTGGTTTCCGAGCTGGTCATGGGTGCACCTCAGCCACGCTCAAGGTACTAAACGATATCATAACCATCGATAAGAGACATTACTGTGCAGCCGTATTTATCGACCTGGCTAAGGCTTTCGACTCTGTCAATCACAACATTCTTATTGGCAGACTCAACAGCCTTGGTTTCTCAAATGATTGCCTCGCCTGGTTCACCAACTACATCTCTGATAGAGTTCAGTGTGTCAAATCGGAGGGCCTGTGGTCCGGACCTCTGGCAGTCTCTATGGGGGTGCAACAGGGTTCAATTCTCGGGCCGACTCTCTTCTCTGTATACATCAATGATGTTGCTCTTGCTGCTGGTGATTCTTTGATCCACCTCTACGCAGATGACACCATTCTGTATACCTCTGGCCCCTCTTTGGACACTGTGTTAACTAACCTCCAGACAAGCTTCAATGCCATACAACTCTCCTTCCGTGGTCTCCAATTGCTCATAAATGCAAGTAAAACTAAATGCATGCTCTTCAACCGATCGCTGCCCGCACCTGCCTGCCCGTCCAGCATCACTACTCTGGACGGCTCTGATTTAGAATATGTGGACAACTACAAATACCTAGGTGTTAGGTTAGACTGTAAACTCTCCTTCCAGACTCACGTTAAACATCTCCAATCCAAAATTAAATCTAGAATCGGCTTCCTATTTCGCAACAAAGCATCCTTCACTCATGCTGCCAAACATACCCTCGTAATGTCATTTACAAAATAGCCTCCAACACTCTACTCAACAAATTGGATGCAGTCTATCACAGTGCCATCCGTTTTGTCACCAAAGCCCTATATACTATCCACCACTGCGACCTGTACGCTCTCGTTGGCTGGCCCTCGCTTTATACTCGACTCCAAACCCACTGGCTCCAGGTCATCTACAAGTCTCTGCTAGGTAAAGCCCCGCCTTATCTCAGCTCACTGGTCAGACACTCTATATCTATGGAGAACCATCATAACACACCATTCTTACGTGCCAGATTCAGACAATAGTCAAGGTCCATAAGGCTTTAAAAAAAAATCAGGCTGACAATTTATTTTTTTAGACCATGCAAGCCACAAAGATAGCAGCACCCACCCGTAGCATGCGCTCCAGCAGGTATCTCTCACTGGTCACCACCAAAGCCAATTCTACCTTTGGCCGCCTTTCCTTCCAGTTCTCTGACTGGAATGACTGGAACGAACTGCAAAAATCACAGAAGCTGGAGACTCTTACCTCCCTCACTAGCTTTAAGCACCAGCTGTCAGAGCAGCTCACAGATTACTGCACCTGTACATAGCCCATCTGTAAATAGCCCATCCAATCTACCTCATCCCCATACTGTATTTATTTATTTATCTTGCTCCTTTGCACCCAAGTATCTCTACTTGCATATTCATCTTCTGCACATTCTACCATTCCAGTGTTTAATTGCTATATTGTAATTACTTCGCCACCATGGCCTATTTATTGCCTTACCTCCCTTATCCTACCTCATTTGCACATGCTGTAAATAGACTTTTCTACTGTATTATTGATTATTGAGTATGTTTGCTTATTCCATGTGTAACTGTGTTGTTGTATGTGTCGAACTGCTTTGCTTTATCATGGCCAGGTCGCAGTTGCAAATGAGAACTTGTTCTCAACTAGCCTACCTGGTTAAAAAAAGGTGGGGGAAAAAAAATATATATAGATACCTGTTCCACGAACAGGGTGATTTGACTGAGCCAATGGGGGAAAAAACATCCTTGTTAAGATTGTAAACCAATCATAAAAGAGCATACCCACTGGGCATAGACATCAATTTAACATCTATTCCACATTGGTTCAACGTAATTTCATTGAAATGACGTGGAAACAACATTGATTCAATCAGTGTGCGCCCAGTTAATAACATCTTGACTGTTTTGAAGACAGATTCATCGACTGTTTGATTAGAGGCACTCTGGCTATAGACACAGTTTTGAGGTATTTCCTCAATAAGAGTTCCAACCCTTGGTCCACGCTGCCAGAGGTTTCCTGTGCATTAATCAAAGATCTTGCTAGGATTCATAGATCTTGTTGACAGCTGACAAAACACTTCTTTCCCTTCCTCATAACGATTTAGTCGTTTTCAAAATGAAACTCATATTTGGATCCACCCTAATTCAAAGCATGATGTGAAATTGTTCAAATCTTCCACTGGTGATATCTAATCTTGTGAAGCAGTGTGCTGTAACCTTGATATAATAGTAGAATAATATGCTATAAAATACATTTTACATTGAAGGTGCTCATTCTCTACTTTTCTCAGGGTTAAGTTTCACTTCCAGGATTGAGCTCAGGTGAACTGGGGCCCTAATTCCTTATTATAAAGTGGATGTTTTGAGCCCTGAATGCTGATTGGCTGATTCCTTGTTAATCCCTCTTCACAGGAAAGCCTGAGGATCAAGAGGAAATGAGAATGTCCTCTGTTTCTTTCCTCTTGATCCTCTATTGATGAAATCACTGGATCAGAGGCTGGAGACACTCATTTGTCATCTTTATTGCTGCAGTGTTTTGATAAGCAATGCTCTTTGAAGCGACTGGCTTGATCATCTCCAAAATGGCCGACCTACATGATAATGGAAGAGATCAGCTAATGTGACAGCAGGTCATTGTGTGGATTGTTATCAGTGTGTACAGATAACTGACCGTTTTTCATGATTTTCTTTCTCTCAGATGGACAGAAAAGGAAGAAGTCGCTGAGGAGGAAGTTGGACTCTTTGGCGAAAGAGAAAAACAAAGATAAAGGTACATTGATGTGAAGCCCTCAACATGGTTGTCACTAGTTACCACATCCACAAAGTCATAAAGCCTGCCCATTTCTTCAGTTTCTCTTGTTAAAATTGTATTTTAAACGTAACCCTAACCACACTGCTAACCTTATGCCTAACCCTAACTTTAAATTAACCAATTGTTTTATTTATTTTTTATTTTAGCACTTTTTTTTTTAAAGTTTAGCCCCAGGCCCAGGTGAATAGCAGAGTGGCTATGAAACATAGACATATTTACTAGGGGAGGAGCAGGGATATATTTAGCAAAGTGGAGCAACTCCTTCTAAGGGGACTGGGCTGAAATACAGCCACTGTGCTTGCATCACATACTCTCCAATAGAGATGGAGGTAAAAACTACTCTAAGTGGTATAACGTACCAGTCAAAAGTTTGGACACACCTACTCATTCAAGGGTTTTTCTTTATTTTTACTATTTTCTACATTGTAGAATAATAGTGAAGACATCAAAACTATGAAATAACACATATGGAATCATGTAGTAACCAAAAAAGTGTTAAAAAAAATCAAAATATATTTAATATTTGAAATGCTTCAACCCTTTGCCTTGATGACAGCTTTTCACACTCTTGGATTTCTCTCAACCAGCTTCACCTGGAATGCTTTTACAACAGTCCTGAAGGAGTTCCCACATATGCTGAGCACTTGTTGGCTGCTTTTCCTTCACTCTGCGGTTCAACTCATTCCAAACCATCTCAATTGGGTTGAGGTCGGCTGATTGTGGAGGCCAGGTCATCTGATGCAACACTCCATCACTCTCCTTCTTGGTCAAATAGCCCTTACACAGCCTAGAGGTGTGTTGGGTCATTGTCCTGCTGAAAAACAAATGATAGTCCCACTAAGCGCAAACCAGATGGGATGGCATATCGCTGCAGAATTCTGTGGTAGCCATGCTGGTTAAGTGTACCTTGAATTCTAAATAAATCACTGACAATGTCACCAGCAAAGCACCCCCACACCATCACACTTCCTCCTCCATGCCTCATGGTGGGAACTACACATGCAGAGATCATTGGTTCACTTACTCTGCGTCTGACAAAGACATGGCGGTTGGAACCAAAAATCAGAAATTTGGACTCATCAGACCAAAGGACAGATTTCCACCAGTCTAATGTCCATTGCTCGTGTTTCTTGTCCCAAGCAAGTCTCTTCTTCTTATCGGTGTCCTTTAGTAGTGGTTTCCTTGCAGAAATTCAACCATGAAGGCCTGATTCACGCAGTCTCCTCTGAACAGTTAATGTTGAGATGTGTCTGTTCCTTGAACTCTGAAGCTCTGCAGCAGAGCTCTGCAGCAGAGGATACGTTCATTAGAGTTACCAGCCTCAGAAATGGGGTCTTCCTTTCCTGTGGCGGTCCTCACGAGAGCCAGTTTCATCATAGCGCTTGATGGTTTTTGCGACTGCACTTGCAGAAACTTTAGAAGTTCAACAAAACTGATTGGCTCAAATGCATTAAGAAGGAATGAAATTCCACAAATTGACTTAACAAGGCACACCTGTTAATTGAAATGCATTCCAGGTAACTACCTCATGAAGCTGGTTGAGAGAATGCTAAGAGTGTGTAAAGCTTTCATCAAGGCAAATGATGGCTACTTTGATTTGTTTAACCCTTTTTTGTTTACTACATGATTCCACATGTGTTATTTCATAGTTTTGATGTCTTCACTATTATTCTACAATGTAGAAATATATTTATTTTTTTGAAAAACCCTTGAATGAGTAGGTATGTCTAAACTTTTGACTGGTACTGTATGTAAATAATTCATCACAGCAGCAGTCCCATTCTCAGTTTCTCATGTCATGTAAACTCACTGCGTGAGAGATCGGTGGTCGATGAAACATTCCCCTGCGGTACTGGGTTAGAAACATAGTGGCTGTGAACATGCAGGCTGCCAAATGCTGTCATTAGGGTGTGTGTATGTATATGTGTGTGTGCGTGCATACATGTTTGTGTGTGTGTTTAAGTGAATAATTCTCAAAGTTTGTGGTTGTAGAGAGAGTGGACTGTGTCAACTAGCATATGTGGTTGTTTAGTACATGATGACTCTCTCTCTCCCTCCCTGCTTCCCTCCATACCTCTCTCTCCCCCCCTCTCTCTCTCCCTCCCCCTCTCTCCCCCCTCGTCTGCGCCCCCTCCCCCTCTGTCCCCCCTCTCTCTTTCTCTCCTCTTTCTTTCTCCCTCTCTCTTTCTCATCTCTTTCTCTCTTCTTCTCTCTCTCTCTCTCTCTCTCGTCTCCTCTCTCTCTCTCTCTCCTCTCTCTCTCTCTCTCGTCTCTCCCTGCTTCCCTCCATCCCTCTCTCATCCTCCCCTCTTTCCCTCTCTCTCTCCCTGCTTCCCTCCCCCCGCTCCCCTTCTCTCTCCTCTCCTCCCCTCTCTCTTTCTGTCTCTCCCTGCTTTGTCCATCTCTCTCTCTCTCTCTCTACTCTCTCCTCTCTCTCTTCTCTCTCTCTTCTCTCTCTCTCTCTCTTCTCTCATCTCTCTCTCTCTCTCTCTCTCTCTCTCTCTCTCTCTCTCTCTCTCTCTCTTCTCTCCGCCTCTTTTCCCTATCTTCGTCTCCCTGGCTCCCCCCCCCTCTCTCTATCCCAGCTGTCATGTGTTGTCTCAAAGCTCTGGCTCAATCTGTCACCAGAGTGGGACATGTGTGATGATGTGGCATGTGCTGTGGTCCATTGGGTTGACGTGATGCCGTACTGGCCTCTGGAGCAGCCTCTCTCTCAACTGTTTAGACAACCATAGTAAATGAACTTACAGTAGGGTACACACTGCATCAAACTCACTCCTGAGATGGACCACTTTATAATGTAGCCTTCTAACACTGCACTGCAACAACAGAATGTGTTCGGGGACTGAAACAGAAATCTGTCTGGGTGATGCCTTTGGCTTGTGATTGGGTGGACCTTGGGTTTGTTGTGGACCGGAAGATATATTGTCATCCAATGTCAACAACGGTTTCCACGTTGAACCTAACATGGCTGAACATTTACTGTAGTCTGTATCTCTCTCGGTTCTGGTTTGGAGACGCACTTGCTCTAAAGGTTGTGACAGTAGTTGATTAGTGCTCATTTTGAGTAGGCACACTAAAATAGTTCAGTTTCTCTCCTAGACAGAGAGTGAGAACAGGCCTAGAGTAGTGCCAGCTCACACGGACGCTGTTAATTGAATTTACGAGACTGCCATGAGCCTGTTCTTAAAATGACTTGTAGCAGGACTTTATTGTTCACTGGAATCAAAGACCACCTGGCTAATGTGGTGGGCTTACGTGCAGAGAAGTCTTACACTGACTTACTGTTAAGAAATGGTTCCTTGTTGACTTATTTATGGGGAAATATAGGTTGGGTGAGACGTTTTATGAGATTTAGTTTCATCTGTTTTATTCGTAGCATGTGTAGTAATCTCTTTTCGGCGTGTTCATCGAAACACAGATGGTATCTTGAAATGTTTAATTGGAGATTTGTTTCACGTTGATAATCCTGAGCTGCGATAAACCAAGTCTGTAAACAGCATTTTTTTTTTTAGCTTAATCCCTTCTCTTTCCATTGTGTGAATTGAATTTCTCTCTTTTGTCTTCCTTCCCTTCCTCTCTATAACTCTGTCTCATACATGTCAGTCATGTCTCTTGCATTGTCTCTTGGTCACTATGATCACAATACATTGTTAAGATTGTTTTTATATATCGAGAGCTTGGGACTATAAGGTTCTATCTGTAAAAAGAGGATTCTGAGATCATTGGCTTTAAAGTTCCAAACCCTCATTTGTGTCAGCAATTTGTGTCTTGTATTCTTTTGAACTAAACAGGAATTGGGATATTTAGACTACTATATACTGTAGGTAGAGAACATTGACCAGAACAAGGCTATGTCAATAACAACATTTAGACTAAAATGCAGGTTCTACCTGGAACCAAAAAGGGTTCTTCAAATGGTTGTGCTATGGGGACAGCTGAACTTTTTTTTCTTCTTCTAAGAGTGTACTGTCAGGGACCTGTGTCTGTTAGGGGAATTGATACATCATGTTAAAGGAAAATACCACCCGAAAATTATCTTTTGGTATTTTTTTCATTAGTCTGCTGTTGTTTTTCATTAGTCCGCTAGAAGCTGGGTAGACAGTGATGGCTGAGTTCCTCACTGGAGATCCAAGTACGCAACTTGAATTTCCGTGCCAAGCTCCCATTGACATCAATGCATGATTTACACAAACGTCTGAGCTACACACGCACTTCTCCAGTTAGGATTTGGAGCTGAATTAGGAAACCTTTGAAACATAATTTTTATACTATTATAGCACACGTTAAGAATGTCTCCTTTTTCTCTTGTGGGCCTGTCAATGTCTCAAAGTAAATATGATGTAGTCGAATATGTTGATACGTGCGCAACAACACCTGCGGCCAAATATTCAATGAGTAATCACAGAACAATCAATACAGTTACGATCATAATCTAAAGATCTCTATCGTTCACAACACATTCACACGGAGGACCACACACATCTTTCATGTATACACGACCACACTCTCTCTCTCTCTCTCTCTCTCTCACACTCTGTCTCTCTCTCGGTCTCTCTCTCTCTCGGTCTCTCTCGGTCTCTGTCTCTCCCTCTCTGTCTCTCTCCCTCTCGGTCTCTCTCTCTCTCGGTCTCTCTCGGTCTCTGTCTCTCCCTCTCTTCTTGTCTACTCTCCTCCTCTGTCTCTCTCCCTCTACTCTCATCTCCTCTCTCTCCCTCTCTCGTGTCTTCTCTCCTATCTCTCCCTCTGTCTCTCTCTCTCTCGTCTCTTGCTAAGAATTGCGTATTATAATTCCTCTCTTCTCCTCCCTCCCCCTTCCAGAGCATCCCACCTGGTGATGGCCCTATTGTCCCAGCGTGATCGCACGACCGGCCCAACAGGCCAGGCCCGCAGGAATTGGCCGCTCCAGGACCCTCATCACAGGGAGGGAGCGATAAGGACCCGTCGGACCTGTTCGTCGTCCATCTGCAGTTTGCACCAAGAGGCTCTCCACCAATACAGGAGCTTCGTCCAGCGTTAACTCCTCCTCAGCTCCACCTCCGGAGCAGCTAACGACCGTCCACGTGCCCAACACGCCCCGAGGATGCCCCAGGGGGGCACGCGGAGGGTGAGGGTCTCCCACCAACGCCTACTGTACCAACTCATACACACACTCATCGGTATTTGTGATCGTGTGTGTGTGTGTGTTTGTTCTGTGCGTGTACTTGTCTGTTGAACTCCAAAGTATAGACAATTCAGCTATGATAATGCTCTGATTTGTGGTCTGCAGGGGGGAATGTCGGTGGACTCCATCACAGACCTGGATGATAACCAAATTCCCGCCTCGTTGGAGGCGCATGCAGCTCTTCCTGCCGCTGCAAGCACCAGCAAGAGGAGAAGCACCGGACCAAGAGGCTGAGCCTCAACCCTATCATTCACAAGAGCAGGATTGCCTCGCCTGGTGGACAGCTGCTGCAAGCACCTGGGAAAGTATGGTACGAATGAAGACAGCCCCTCTACACTAATCACACCTGGGCCTGTTCAAGGGCAACAATGTAGCCAAAAGGTTTTTGCAAGGAAGACAAATAGAAGCACGGGTAGCACACAGTTTCAAAACGTCCCATGTGTTGGGACACGGCTCTGTCGTGGTCAAAACTCTCGCTCTTTGTCAGGGATCACTCACATGATCTGATTCGAGCCCACATCTTTACCCCGCCGCACTGCCCAACCAAGCCCCACGATCTTCACCCGCCCTGCACGTGCCCAACCGCCCACATCTGTACCCCGCCCGGCACTGCCCAACAGCCCAATCTTACCGGCACTGCACTGCCCAAAGCCCACATTCACCCGCCCATGCACTGCCCACAGACCTACATTTACCGCCTGCACTGGCCCAACCAGCCCCCCCATTTTACCGCAATGCACTGCCACAGCCCACATCTGCTCACCGCCCTCGCATGCAACAGCCCCCATCTTTACCCCCCCCTGCACTGCCAACAGCCCATCGCTTCACCCGCCCTGCATGCCAACCGCCCACTCCTTCAGCCCGCCCTGCACTGCCCAACCAGCCCACATCTTACCCGCCCTGCACCTGCCACCAGCCCACTCTTTAACCCACCCCTGCATGCCAACCAGCCCCACATCTTACCCGCCCATGCATGCCCAACAGCCACATCTATTACCCCCCTATGCACTGCCCAACCAGCCACACATTCTTTACCCCGCCCTGCCCACTGCCAACCAGCCCAATCTTCAGACCTGCTGCACCACCCACATCTTCCCCCCATTACTGCCAACACCCACTCTTTACCCCGCCATGCACGCCCAACCAGCCCACATCTTCTACCCCGCCCTGCATTTGCCAACCAGCCAATCTTCACCGCCTGCTGCCAACAGCCCACATTTTCACCGCCCTGCACTGCCCAACCCCCCAAGTCTTTACTCGGGCCCTGCACTGCCCAACCAGCCCCAATCTTTACCCCGACTGCACTGCCCAACCAGCCCCACATCTTTTACCCGCCTGCTACTGCCCACCACCCCACATCTGTCCCCGCCCTGCACATCAGCCCACTACGCCCAGCACCCCCACATTCTTTACCCCCCCTGCACTGCCCAACCAGCCAACCATCTTCACCGGCGCCTCGCACTGCCCAACAGCCTACCAATCTTCACCCGCCCTGCACTGCCAACCAGCCCCACATCTTTACCCGCTGCACTGCCCATCCAGCCCCACATCATCTTACCCCCCTTGCTACTTGCCAACACCCACATCTTTACCGCCCCTGCACTGCCCAACCAGCCCCACATCTCTTTCACCGCCTGCCTGCCCAACCGCCCACATTTTACCCCGCCCTGCACTGCCCAACCAGCCCCACATCTGTTACCCCCCCTGCACTGCCAACGCACCCACATCTTACCCCCCTGCACTGCCCAACAGCAATCTTTACCCCGCTGCACTGCCAACACCCCACATCTTGACTCACCGCCTCTAAAGCCCACAGCCCCACTCTTACCTCTCTCCG